>NW_011441207.1:0-1167 GCF_000754665.1 Bison bison bison | reverse complement strand
TGATCCCTGGGTTGGGAAGATCCCCTGGAGAAGGGAATGGCAACCCACTCCAGTATTCTTGCCTGGATAGAGGATAGAGGAACCTGGTGGATTACAGTCCATGAGGTCACAAAGTGTCAGACACAACTGAGCGACTTTCAGTTTAAGTTTTCAGAGGGCCTCAAAGCATGGAATATAATCAGTGATATTGAAGACAAACTCATTAAGTGACAACACCCTTAGCATTTTACTATCTCAACAGGATCAATATTTTCTTCCTTACTGAATGCAAACATTGATGGAAGTAAATGTCAATGTGAATCAGAAGATTCCAGTAGCCTTGCCCTTTGGACAAGTGGCTCAACCTCCTGGCAGCTCAGTATCTATCAGCCATGAAATCAATGATTGGTTGGATTAGATAACTTGAATTAAGTTTCTAGAATTCTATTGACAAATCCTACAAAACAGGCTTGGAAAGAATTTTTTTAAAAAGTGTTTTTACTTTTTCAATTTTTCCATGAAGGGCTCAAATTTTGTTGAGGCTCAAATATTAAATTCCTCTTATATGCTAATTTTACTATTATTTTAAAAAGATGTCCATTTCTTCCAGCTTTCAGAATTCAACATGATTGCAGGCTGCTCTACAGAACACAGGGACCTAATTCAGTGAGTCCATGTGTTGTGATCACTACCCACAGAAAGCAGTGCATGGAGGACAAGCCAGTTACCAGCCAGTGTATCGTCAGAGGGAACACAGTGTATTGTCAGAGGGAACACGTGGAATTAGATTACAGCCCCATGTGATGCCCCCTCATGGGATTCCAGAAGCAAGGATTGCCTCTGTCCCTTGGCAAGATGTGGGCTTGTTTTCAACTTCTTGAGCTAATACCCTCCCAGCTGCATCTACTTTTCTCAAGCCGCATCACTTGGAACAGAGTTCCAGTCCCCTTTCAGAAACGCCCAGCAAACAGTCCCTTCACTCCCAGGAAATGTAGCAAATGGTTACTCACTTGAATGGGTGAAGGTGGCTCTTTAATTTCTCTTGCTTTTTCACGCCTTTCTCTTTGTTGTAATAGCTGCAGGCAAGAAGGTTAAAAAGTGAGTTTGCTCTCAAAATGGATTAAAGATCTCAACGTAAGACCAGAAACTATAAAACTCCTAGAGGAGAACATAGGCAAAACACTCTCC
>NW_011441206.1:0-1167 GCF_000754665.1 Bison bison bison | reverse complement strand
CGACAGAGGATGAGATGGCTGGATGGCATCACCAACTCGATGGACGTGAGTTTGAGTGAACTCGGGAGATGGTGATGGACAAGGAGGCCTGACGTGCTGTGATGCATTTACAAAAGAATCCATGCGTTTGTGGTTACTCCCAGGGAGCCCTGCTTTGTATAAGCAATATATTAACTTTCTTCAAAACGTTTTTCCAAAATCTTGCTTAAGCAAGTGAAATTAAGCCATTCTCTGATGCTAGCAAAGAAGAAAGTAGTGTCATGAAAATGGTAATATCAATGAATTTTAATAAAATGTTAATAAATCACTAGCCCATGGGTAGAAAGGTTATCCTAACACATATTCTTAAATCCTTCATCAGAACAGCCCAAACATCTGAATTTCCATTTCTGTTTACATTTCCCTCCATCATAATTGCTAGTTTGTCACTATTTTTTGCTTGCTTGGAGGCATTATTCTAAATGAATACATTCTGCGTGTAGAGAAGAATCTTCACTCATCAAGACTGTCAATTTTGCCACTTTTCCTTATAGTTATTCTTGTTAGTTACTCTCCTTCTGCTTTTACTTACTTAAGACATGTCACTCATTCAGCAGATGCACTGACAGATAGTTGACTGACATGTAAATTTATTCACAGAAAAGAACATTTTTGTTCTGACGTTTTATTTTTATCTCTGTGTGCCATCTTTATTTGACAGATTATAAAGCCATATTCATATTAAGAAGCATCTTTAAATAAAGAGCAATTTGCCATATCAATATTGTCTTCCCACTTCTTTTATTTCCATGGCCTTAGAAGGCTTACTGAAAATAACACTTCTCACATGCAGAGATGGTAATCCAAGTAATGGTGACTAGCCACTCTTCCTGTCTTTTTAAAATTCATTTCTGGTTTATTCAGTGTACACAGGGAAAAATGTATCATCTTTCTATACATGGAGACAAGTGGACTGGCATATACTCTGCTTGTCCTTTTCTGAAATGCTTGAAGAGATTGTAACTTATGGGCAGTAGGAAAAAAAAAAAATAATAGTCAATTCCAATAACCTAGGAACAGGAATCAAGAAGAAAATCTGTCTTACATTTTAAGAAAGACCCTATACAGAAATGACAAATTCTCCTTTGCATGTCAGTGAAATGAGAAAAGGGGGGGGTCCATAAAATT
>NW_011441205.1:0-1167 GCF_000754665.1 Bison bison bison | reverse complement strand
TTTTTTTTTTTTTTTTAATGTAATTTGAGTGAAGCTTGTGAGGAAGACTGTGATGGGACTGCATACTGGTGACCACAGCTGAAATCAGAACAGGCTAAGACAGGCATGTGTGGTCTGGCTTATGGACCTGACACATGAAGTCTCTGATAGTGACAAATTAAGCTGGTTGGCCAAAGAGACAAGAGAAAGTGTTTGTGATTGTTTATGTGGGAAGAACTAAAAGCGTTTTACGTGTTCTCCAGGAGTAATTCTTGTTGTTTTGAAAGTTTGGGGGGCCTTCCTAAGCGTATTTACTCACACGAGTTTCTTGTTTTCTCTTAGAAATGTGTATAGTTATTGATCAGAAGCTCAGTATGAGTAGAAAATTTGATTACGTATCTGGTGATAACTGATCAGTGTTAGATTATTTATTAGTCACCTTATGTAATTAGCTTGAATTTTCAGGATGCTCTAAGGAAGTATTAATTGACAAATGCTTAACGCCATGACTAAAAAATACTGAACTCATTAATAGCATATATTATCTTCAGCCCCTTCCTGTTGAATATAATAATGGCTGTAAACCTTGCTGATTCACAAAGGAATAGTGTATGCAAGTTTCTTAAGAAATGGCAAATGTGACCATGGGCACATGTCCTAGTAGAAGTGTTGCTGTCCATGGTGCTGAAATGAGATTTGCTCAAGAGCTCCGTTGAAGATGAAGATAACTGCAGTGACCTTTTAGTAGGGAAAGAAATGATGGCAGAATCTCAATAAACCTTGATGTTTTGTCCCAAAGGTAATCTCTTAATGCAATAAAATACTATTGCTTTTCAAAAGAAATAATCCGCCATATTGTCTCTCTACCTTTCTCTTCATCACACCCCGAACCTCCCCTAAGGAACACAACTGAGCCTCCTTTGCCTCCCTTGCTGGAAAAGTGTGGTCAAGGGCAGTATGGATCAAAGGGTTCTTGTGATGCTTTCACAAGAGAACTGGCCTAAAGGATACCTACTCAAACTGAACACAGTTCAAGGGCTGTATTCTAGCTTGTATTGATTAGTTGTGCTTTTGACAACTAAGCTAAACTAAAACTAAGCTTGCTTTGCCAACATTCTTTAAGACCAGAAATGTATCTTCTTTGCAGATAATGATATTGCATTTGCAGCATTAATTTGGAATGCTGCT
>NW_011441204.1:0-1168 GCF_000754665.1 Bison bison bison | reverse complement strand
CCTGCCATTTGGCCACCAGGCCTGTGAGGGAGGGGACCCACAGACCCACAACCCTGACATTGAGGGATGAGCTGTGAGGGGAAAGCAAGGAGGCATGGGAGTGAGAAGGGGCCTCTCCTGGCCTGTTGTGTGAGTGGGGTAGCAGGTGGAGAGGTCACAGAAGCTTTTCATGAAGAAATGGTATCTAAGCTTAGTCTCGGAAGACTGTTCAGAAAGACTTGGGTCTTTGGATAAAGAGGAAAGGCCAATTAATGTGTTGGCATTCACAGCCACCACTTTTGCTTTCACTAAACTGTTTTAGAATCTGGGCAGGAGGCTCTGACCAAGGGCCCTGGAGAAGAACATCTGTGTTTTTTATTCTCCCCGGTGTATTTTGGAAGAGCAATTCTTTCAACTCTTTCTTGGCTTCTCTTGCCTTGTGTGGTAAGATAATACTACAGAGCCAGGAAAGCAATTAACCAAAGCCAGTAATTAACTTTCTCCTTCCATGGACATAATGAATTGAGGTTTCTTGGCTGATGAAATCTACTGTGGATTTTTCTGTTTAATATCTCCTTTGTTGGCAGCTTTGCCAGCAACATAGACGCTGCATTTCCTGAGGTTTAATTAGTCCAAAATCTCAGAAGCTCAAATCATGGTACTTTCAATTTGTATGTGTATCAACATCCTTCTCTTAAATACTCCAGGTTCCTTCCTGTGTATTTCTCTTAGCACAGAGCCTTGAATCGGAAGGTACACAGTCAACTCTTAAGAATAAAAGAGGAATGAATGTAGGAATGCATATCCAGGATAAGTTTTAGTATCAACAGGACTGAGTCTCAAAAATTAATAAAACTCTACAAAACTGAGTAGGGAAAATACAAGAAGGGGAAATTACAAATGCCAATTCAAAATATTTTCTCATTTTCCTTGAACTTTTCTCTTTGACTCATGGTTCATTTAGTAATGTGTACACCAAAAATAAAAAAATTAAAAAAAAAATAAGAAAATGCTATAGAATTTTTAAAATTGCCTAGAAAACCCTTTCCCAGAAGGAAAGTAGATAATAAGCTCTATTTTCTTTCATTTTTAAAATACCTTCATTTAGATAAAAGTATTCATTTAAAATATCTTAGAAAAAAACAAAACAAAACAAAACAAAATAGGAATAAGTCTCAGAGCATGGAGT
>NW_011441203.1:0-1168 GCF_000754665.1 Bison bison bison | reverse complement strand
TTCCGATCTCTTTATTCTCAGCTTGCCAGAGACTGAAGAAGAACCATCATCTCCTCTCTAAAGCTGATTCACCTTGCCAATTACCACACAGGTTCCTAATCTGAAATAATGTGTGAGCTGTGGTCCTTTTTAGATAGAAATTTTAAATTCATCCCTCACACTGCATTTCATGATAATACGGCATATGTATAATTCCTTAGCAGCTTTGCCAAATGTCTTTTCTCTGCATGCAGTACATGTACACATATAGGATTCACAAGGTCCTGTCAAGTCCCCCAGACCCTAGTTCCAATACTAAAAAAGCAGGTGCCATCATCTGTTGTTCAGTAAAAGGGACTACATTTCCTCCCTGGATTGGGAGGGTTTGGGTTTTCTGTTTCTCCTTGCCTTGCCTCTCTATTCGCTGTCTAAGGTACTTAAATGCTATCACCACCACCACCATTATATGTTCATGGACCATATCTGCACCCCCATGCTTGTAATGCTGACATTAAATGTCTGGGAAAGAAAAGGGTGTCAACAGAGCAGGGGAAAAAAACGCTAGGAAAGAGGTTTTGAACTTATGCCTTTTCACTCAGCATATCATCTATGTTTCTCATATTCTGTCATTCTTCTGATAAATCCTTCTTATAACCATCTCACTGGAAGGCTGACAAATACAAAGATGAACATAAAATAAGGTCACTGAGTCAATTCAAATGTCATCTTTCATATGAGATTTTATCATTTATTTCAACAATGCTGCCATTACACAAAATATTTTTGAATTCTTTTAGAAGAAGCTCCTTCACAAACAAAAATGCCATTTTCATTATTTTATGTCACATTGGTATACTAACCAGTTATCCAGATTGACTACAACTTTTATGTAGTAAATTCAGCTTTTAGTTAATAACAATAATGACAGCAATGACAGTTATTAATTATATTAGTACCATTTATCAATCATTTATTATGTATTGGGTTGTACAAGGCACTTTGCATACATTATCTCATTTTATTAACTTGATCATAATTTCTAATGTATTCATATTTCAAAAATAAAAATTACCTAAAAAGGATGGAGATTTGGTTCCATGTTTAGACGTTTAGACAAATGTATCACCAAATTTCAAGGTGGCTGTAAAGAGGCTCTGAAAGCATTCTGAACAAAATATACAGCTTTATC
>NW_011441202.1:0-1169 GCF_000754665.1 Bison bison bison | reverse complement strand
TCACTGTCTTAGGGAACGGACAGAAAAGATGAGAGAACCAAGGACTGATCCTTGGGGAACTCCAAAATTTAGACATAAGGGAAATGAAAAGGAATCAGCAAGAGAAACCAAGATATTAATAGTATATGAACTCTGAATATGTAAAAAAAGAGTTTCAGCAAACTTATTAAGGTTGAATTAATGAGAAAAATAACAGAAAACTCAAACAGAACCACTAGGAACTCTGCAATGTTGCTAAAATGATGTGTTCTGCAAAGAACCATAATGAAAGGAATGCTCCACTGACTTTATTTTTTTCACCCCAACTGAGGAAGACTAAAGACAGGAAGAAGAGCTTGGACACAGATGCTGGCAACTTAGGGCACTGATACGTTCTGCTTCTTGAGTACTGGCGACATTAAAGGCCAACAGGAGACACCTCAGGGGCTGCAGAGAAGAGCAAAATGACTCACAATCAGGTCCTCAACACCTGTATACAGAGGAGCTATCTAATGCAAATTATAGGGAGTACAAAGAAATTGATTTGTAGAAGAAGTACCTTTCACAGAATATATTCAAAGTCCCATTACATCAGGTAAATTGTAATGTAGTGATTTAGCTAGGGTAATTAATTTGTTTTCATCACCTATAATATCATAAAATAGGAAGTAGCAGGAGCCTCATGGTTATATACGCTATATTTTTTAAAAATCAATCTTTGCACAACTGCCTATAAAAATAGGCAAAAGGCAGAGGGGAGGGAACCAAAACTTCAATTTAATCCCAAACCCTCAGCCCGAATTTCCTCATTGCTCATTCTCACCCTGAAAATTCAAACAGCTCTATACCCAGTCTCAGTATAAAGCCCAAATCTAAGAGGACTCTTTGAATTGTCATCCTAAAGTAAATAAGATCATTGGGATTAGGAAACAGTAATATCCAGTTCATAAATTTAGTGGTAACAATTCTAACAGTGGATCTCCATATATGAGATAACCTAACGCCCAGTGTTTATAATCTACTGGACTATTTCAGCATCAATTCTGTACAGTCATACTACCTATGCTTCCAGTCCACCCCACTGTGGGTGAGGTCAATAATTAAATGCAGGTAGGTTCAGGATTCGGAGAAGGCAATGGCACCCCACTCCAGTACTCTTGCCTGGAAAATTCCATGGATGGAGGAGCCTG
>NW_011441201.1:0-1169 GCF_000754665.1 Bison bison bison | reverse complement strand
TGGTGATGGACAGGGAGGCCTGGTGTGCTGCAGTCCATGGGGTTGCAAAGAGTCAGATACTACTGAGTGACTGAACTGAACTGAACTGATCCAAGTTTCATTGCCTATGTCTCACCTTCAAAAGATTCTTTACATCTTACACAGAACCACTTTGCAGTTTAAATTTGTCTATTACCTTCTTAGTTGAACTGTGGTGTAGCTGGAAGAGCTCTGGATGGAAACACAGGTGACTGCAGGCTTTGACTGGCCTTGAGCAGGCTTGTCTGACCTCTCTCAGTCACAGCTCTCTCACCTGTAAAATAAGTAGCAACTCTCAATGCAGTAGTTCCTGTTTTGGGTAGGATCCTAACATTTTGTGGGTAAAAATTGGGGTTGCAAAAGTGCAAGGGTATCTGGGAACAAATTGAAAGAGAAATATTCAACCAGAAGGCAGTGCCTACATCCTGTAGATTTGACGCTTTCAGTACGGCTCATCCACATTTAAGTCATGATAACACGACAAAAGGTGTCATGAAGAATTTCTTTTGTCAAAATGACAGAATGGCAGACAAAACTGGACTTTAGCTACTAAAACAATCATGGCCAGTATCTCCTTAGGCTGGTTGGTAGTCCATCATTAGAGCACCAGATGCTTGTTGTAGGGTTCTAAGAGTCTCCTTTCCACAATGCAACCTATGAATTTTAAGACCATTTGTTATAGTTCCTTTGCATCTGTGTTTTTTTCAGTCTTTCTCTTTGTTTTATTTTTTTTCTGGTTGGGAGCTTTAGAAGCTGCTGAAGCTGCAGATTTTGGTATCATTGACCTGCCTTCCTCTTTGTTTGGCAGTTGATGAATCCTTGGGGAGAAGTGTCTGCAATCCTGATGGAGAGCCAGAAAATAGAGCTTCTGTGAACAGCAGCCCCTGGATGCCTGATTTTTCTGAAAGATAAGCTCTTGATCAGGCAAGCAGGGGCTTAATGATTTATGCCTTCATGCCCAACTCCAGATAAAGTTAGACTATATCCTAGAGTGTATATAGAAGGAAAAGCTATTGCAGCACTTTACTGGTTGGTAAATGTAATACATTCTGAAAAAAAAAAAGAGAGAGAGAGAGAGACATATTATTAAACAGCTTGTATTTGAAATGGTTTCCAAATTTCAGCAGCCCAGGGATAATGATAATAATAGA
>NW_011441200.1:0-1170 GCF_000754665.1 Bison bison bison | reverse complement strand
TTTTTTTTTTTTTTTCATTCCTGAGCTGTTTTTCCACATTTACTTTACTTACTTGTAGGCCAGTGCTTCTCAAACTTTGATCTCTAGATGAAGCACCTAAGGATCTTATTTACATGCCAGGAAATATACTCTGACTCAGTGAATCTGGGTGGGGCCTAAGATTCTGCATGCCCAACATCATTTGGGATGCTCATGGCTGCTGGTCCAAGGACCACATTTTCCCATAACAGGGATAAAGACTATTTGAGTTCACCACGCTTAAAAGTTTACAGAGACTTTAAGTTCTTGTCGTTTGGAATGCCCCTCTTTCAAAGAAACACATTATCTAAGAATTTTAACCTCTCTAATACTTACCATGTATTTCAACTGTTTTCTTTTTAAAAGCAAGCTGGATGCGATCATGTTTTAAACTCAAAAGCCCGGAGAGATAAATGTGGGGTTTGTGGTGGCGATAATTCTTCATGCAAAACAGTGGCAGGAACATTTAACACAGTACATTATGGTAAGAATTTGTTCCTAAGAACTGTGAGAAGAAAAATAGTCAAACTGTTAACATTATTAACCACATGTAATATGTAAAAGTATTTGTGTGAAACATAAAATCAGTCTTGTTAAGGTATATTACCCATCTGGCTATAAGACGCCTAACAGTGAGAATTCTGATATATTCCTTTGTCGCCACCCTTTACACCATGCTTAGAGAAAATGAACCAGTCTGTGGAATGCTCAGTTTCTGCTCAATTCTTTTCAGGTTACAACGTTGTGGTCCTAATTCCAGCTGGTGCTACCAATATCGATGTGCGGCAGCACAGTTTCTCAGGGAAATCAGAGGATGATAACTACTTAGGTGAGATGGGTGCCCCTGCCTTTTGTAGGAATTCTGGTTCCATTTCCCTATACCATGTGGAGAGCTTTCAGATTTCATATATTTTCATAAAAGACGTTGATTTTGAAACTCATTATTTTATATTCCTTCATACATCATACCCTCAGTATATTGATTTAAGAGTCGTGTAGTTACACTAGTCAATATCAAGGAATTGACTCTGGATCTTAGAAAATAGAAATGCCCCAAATCAAATTTTGAAAACACTAGCCTTTTAAGTTTAGCATAAAATCATTGCTGTCTTTGAGTCATTAAAAAAAAAAAAAAAATCTGTCCTTTGAGTA
>NW_011441199.1:0-1170 GCF_000754665.1 Bison bison bison | reverse complement strand
GTGTTAGGTTTAAGCAGATGACTACTGTCTTGCTTCTTACTAGTATCTATTGAACATTTTCACCATTGCATTTGAGGTGTTGACTTATTACCATACCTCTAAGAAAAGTACTGCTGTCATTAGAATGTTTTTTAATGCAATACTTAAGAGATGAGCAAAATAATGTGTGCAAGCACACGGCATGTGCTTATTAAGGAAGCCAGAGAGTTTTATAATATTGATATGTCCTCAGTTTTAAAAATGCCTCAGCTCTCATGGTCTAGAGACAGTTTTCTACAGAAGGCTTTTTAAATAATTGGAAGTGTTTCTCCTAGTCAGACTTGATTGGTGAACATTTTCTACTGAACGTTGAATGATTCAGTGAAACTCATGTAAAGCATGGTCTCTGTATTCATGGGTAGCATGCGGGGGAAAAAAAAAAAAAAAAAACCTTTATCTGAACTTCATTCTCTGGATTGAAACAGAAAGCATAATATAAATAACCCTCTAAATATGTTGGTGGTCAAGTTATTACCTAGTGTGTAGAGAGGAAAACTATTTATATTAAAAGTCAGGGCCAAATAATAATAGGAATAAGAAAAGAGAGAGAGAGAAAAAACTAGAGGAAAAATAATTGTTTTTCAGAAGAATCCTTTGTGCTTTTATGAACAGCCTATTGAAGATATGGATCAGTGATGTGCAAAATTCAAACAACACCTGTTCTTCAGTCTTTTGCAGACTCAAATGGACTTTCAACATTTTCTCTGTAAGATTTGAATATTACTTTAAAATAGAATGATTTACCAAAGACTGCTTTACTTGCATAAGAAAACAAATTAAGAGGAAAGAGAACAAAAAGGATCCTTGTTTATAAAGCTGAGCCTGTTCAGAATGTGAAAGGCAAGCTCACATTCAATAAATTTCAGAGGTGCCCTGCTGGTCATCTCCCAGTAGAACTCTCCCCTTCTGTCATCCTCCACAGAGATGTTAGGCTAATATTTCTAAAGCATCTTGACTTCCAGCTGTTTTACAAATAAATGCATTCAAAGCCTCCCATGATCTCAACTGCAGATGATTTTATGATCTTTCTACAGCTTCCCTGGTGCCTCAGGGGTAAATAATCACTGCAATGCAGGAGACGTGGGTCAGGAATGCTGGAGACCCTGAATCAGGAAGATCCCCTGAAGAAGG
>NW_011441198.1:0-1170 GCF_000754665.1 Bison bison bison | reverse complement strand
TCTTTATCTTTATGCGGGAGTTGTTTTTGAGCTCTGTGGAAGTTCTGGCCTTTCAAGGTTGCACTTTACACTGTAAGAAATTTTTATAATATGGAATCTATATCTTTAGTAAATACAGGGCTATGCAGACATCTCTCTCTCTCTTTTTTTTTTCCTTTGGTGCCAGAATTAGACTATGTGGGGGAGATGCCAGTTATAGATACACATGTAGTGGTGGGGACCCAAGAAGGCAATAAGGGCCTGGGCCATAAAAGGGCTCCCTGGCAGCCTGTGGAGCTCTAGCTCTTGGTGTGCTCTCCCATGGCTGCATTGTCTTCCCTTGGGCATGCACCCTGCAGTGGAACCTGCTGACAGGTGTCAGGCTGATGGGATTCCAGTGCACAGTTGAAGGCTCTAGCCATGAGTGCATGCATGGTGTTGGGGGTCACACCTTGGGTTTAAAGTAGTGTTTTGCACTGTTACAATCACAGAGAACTGAGCTTGTTGCAAGCGCTATTCCTGGGATCTGGAGGAACTGAAAGGGGAAGCACTGTGAATGCTGATGTCAGTGAATGTGTATACCAGGGTAGAATAAAGCTGATGAAATCATCAAGAGGTCTGTAGCATTAGTTTCTTCAGGGACCTGATCTGCTGAATTTGTCTACAGAGCAGGATACTATGAACTGCTGTTGTTCCTGTTGTGTAGTAGCTACTGTGGCCCCTTCTTTTCTTTCTTATTTCTGGTCTTTACATGTGTCTCAGCTTTGCAGGTCTGGGAGAGGTGAAACTGAAGCATGACCTTCATAAGTTTCCCCACAAGGCTAGTAACCTGATTATTCATCCTTCTCTCATGTTCCTGGCAAGGGGAACTCTTTTGGCATCAAACAATTTTGTCAAGGTGGATGGAATGATGCTGGCAAAATGATAATGTCTTTGTGTTGCCAGAATTTCTTAAGTGGACTCCAGAAATACCAGATATATGTATTTGTTTGTGGATAGCTGTTGAATTGTTGATCTCTCTGGAGGGGGATGGAGGCTGCTGTTTACTACATCATCATTTTCATGATGTCACTTTCCAGGTCTTATTGTTTAAAACAATGGTTTTTAATATAAAGTTTTAGATTTTTTTTTTTTTATAGCACATCTAGGCTTCAGTCTCAAAGAAGGCAATGGCACCCCACTCCAGTACTC
>NW_011441197.1:0-1171 GCF_000754665.1 Bison bison bison | reverse complement strand
TTCCATCTGCATCATCTTCTGTCTCCAGTTAGCTGCCTCTTCCCCTCTGGGATGCTTTCATGGGTCACCCCACCCTTCACAGACTCCAGCCAGGCAGGATGCTGCTTTTGTGGTCCAGACACTTATTTCCTAAGAGCACTAAGAAAGTGCACAGGCCCACCCTATCTGCTGGCTTCATCCATTGCTGAACCAATTACAACTTGTGTTAAGGCAGGAATCAAAGGTCTGTTACAGGCTCAGCCCAGAGGAACAACTGTAGGAAAATAAATGATAGTTAAGCACCCTGATGTCAGTGACGCAGAAGCATCACTCTGAGATGGTTTTCCCATAGATTTTCTAAAACTTCAGGTGTCCTGGCTGTACCCATCCAATTTCCATGCCTAAAAACTTCCTGCCCTGTTTCTACTGAAGTGAAAGATTTGTAGATGTTGTAATCCTATCCAGAGAGGAGAAATGGCTAAGAGAGGGCAAGAGCCACATTGTGAGTCAATGAACCAAAATTCAAGAAGGCTTTCCCAGTTTCCCTAACTGGACTTGCCACCCTTTGTATGTCCTTTTTCTTCTCATTACCTTATTTTACTCTTGCTTCTCTACATAATCACTTCCTGTTTTAAAAACTGTTTTCCTCCTTTGGTGAGGGGAAAGAGCTCATTTGAACTGATTTTTACATTGGAGTCCTGCATTTTTGTCATTATACTCTTTTACATTTGCTGTTTATATTTCACAGGATAGTCAAAAGTAACCAGACTTAGGATGTATGACTCTTATTAAGTGAGAGAAAAATAAACTGAAGGAGAAGAAGTAGGACAAAGTGGAGGAGGAGGAGGGGATGAGGGAAATAAAAAATATATATGGAGGGAAACAATTGCCTTGGAAATCAGAGAAGCATATTATCAGGTTCTTTGGGCATTCTTTTAAATTTTCAGGATACCTTTGGACACTTAAGCCCTCAAAGACAGTAACTGTCCACATACTAGAAAGCTATTTCCTTACTGTTATTTTCATTCATTGGATGAACCATTTACCTGAGCCTCTAGACTCAAAGTAAAAGGTTCCAAGTATTCTAGACATGATCAATCCAGTTCAGGTTGTGTATCAGAATACTTTTTGAATACACACACACACACACACACACACACATTTTTCCATGTGGAAAATGACAGGTTTCCCA
>NW_011441196.1:0-1171 GCF_000754665.1 Bison bison bison | reverse complement strand
TATTATGCTTGTAATTTTTTTTTTTTTTTTTTTTACAAATTGAAGGTTTATGGCAACTTTGCATTTAGCAAGTTTATCAGCACCATTTCTCTAATAGCATTTGCACAATTTTTGCCTCTGTCTTATTTTGAGAATTCTTACAATAGTCTATGCTTTTTCTTTATTGTTATATTTGTTATGGTGTTCTGTAATCAGTGATCTTTGATATTACTGTTATAATAGTATTGGGACCTCATGAACTGCCCCCATGTAAGATTGCAGGTTTAGTTGATAAAAGTGTGTGTTCTGGTCACTCCACCAACTGGACATTGGACATTCTTTCATTTCTTCCTGCATCTTGAGACACAACAATATTAAAATTAGGCCAATTAATAACCCTACAGTGGCCTCTGAGTGTTCAAGTGAAAAGAAAAGTTGTATGTCTTTTACTTTAAATCCAATGTTAGAAATTACTAAGTTCAGTGTGGAAGGCATGTTGAAAGCTTGGATACACCAAGAGCAAGGCTTCTTGCACCAAACTGTTAGCCAAGTTGTGAATGCAAAGGAGAAGTTCTTGAAGAAAATTAAGAGTGTTACTACAGTGAGCACACTAATGAAAGAAAGCAAAACAGCCTTAGAGTTGATATGGATACAGTTTGAGTGGCCTGGATAAAACAACAAACCAGCCAAAACATCACCCTAAGCCAAAGCCTAATTCAGAGCAAGGACCTTTTTCTCTTCAACTCTTTGAAGACTGAGAGAGGTAAGGAAGCTACGGAAGAAAAGTGTGAAGATCACAGAGGTTCATTCATAAGGTGTCAGGAGAGACACCATCTCTACAACATAAGTGCAAGGTGAAGCAGCAGTTACTGATGTAGAAGCTGCATCAAGTTATTTACAAGTTCTAACTAAGAAAGTTAATGAAGGTAGCTTCTCTAGACAACAGGTTTTCAATCTAGAAGAAACAGCCTTACATTGAAAGAAGATGCCATTTAGGCCTTTCATAGCTACAGAGGAGAAATCTATGCCTGCCTTTAAAGCTTCAAAGGACAAGCAGTCTCTTATCAGTCACTCTGGTGAACTTTAAATTGAAGCCAAATCTCATTTGTGTGCTCAGTCGCTCAGTCATGGCTGACTCATTGTGACCCCTTAGACTGTAGCCTACCAGGCTCTTCTGTCCATGGTATTTCCC
>NW_011441195.1:0-1143 GCF_000754665.1 Bison bison bison | reverse complement strand
CAAGGAATCTTAAAATACCAAGAAGCTCAAAACTTCCTGCCAGGTTTGGGAGACAATGGGCCAAATGCTACATGTCATGAATAAAAACGAGGCCATCACTACAGCAATTTTGTAAGCTATGTGGCAAATATCAATCCACTGTTGAAAGCTCTGCAATTTGTATACACTGTAAATTCTTCTCCAAATGTGCCACATCCACACCACATGATCAGCATGTGTCACCGCAGAAATAATGCTCTTTGGAGAATGAGCGGGGATCAGCAGATACGAGACATAACAATATGCTATTAATCATGTTTGTTTCTCCATAAAAGGAACAGTTTAGATATTGTTTCATGAGACTATCTCCATGGCTGCCACATTCTCAATCTTTTTAAAAATGTACGTTTGAAATACCCAAAATAGGCAAGTTTCCATGGGGATGCACTTGTGGACAACAATTTGAAAAACAAATAGTTACAAACCATTTTCTAAAACATCCCTTTGTCTTTCTCACATATCTATAAAAACCACATCGCTTTTCGCCATTGTGGGAAAACTACATGCAATAGGAAAATGATGATATAGAATAATGATATACAGCCCATAATTTATAGTAAAGCTATCAGCTGCACAAAGATTTTAAGAACACAGCAAATAATGCTGACTGTTAATACATAAGTGAGAATATATTCACAACTTACAGCAAATGAAGACCGGAAGATGGAGGGTAATTCTTTACTCCCCACATGACCCTACTTGTAACATACAATGTACTTGAAGTATTTGAAGTATAAAGAAGAAAAAGAGTAGAGAAAGAATATCAAGAGAGGCAAACCTATGTAAGTTGGTTAAATGATGTACATAAAATATGTATGTACATATATGTTTATCTGATGTACATAAAATAAATGAGTCAGTTTAGTCAAGATTGGTCTCTCCAGTTAAAGAAATCTGAGGATATCTAGTTTGACCCTGTCTGGAGAGACAATCCTGAAAGCACTTCTTTAGACATCTGTCAGTTTCCATCCTTCCCCACCCCCATCCCTCTCTGATACGGGAATTCTCCAGGCCAAAGTACTGGAGTGGGTAGCCGTTCCCTTCTCCAGGGGATCTTCCGAACCCATGGATGGAACCCAGGTCTCCTGCACTGCAGGCAGACGC
>NW_011441194.1:0-1172 GCF_000754665.1 Bison bison bison | reverse complement strand
ATGGACGTGAGTGTGAGTGAACTCCGGGAGTTGGTGATGGACAGGGAGACCTGGCGTGCTGCGATTCATGGGGTCGCAAAGAGTCGGACACTACTCAGCGACTGAACTGAACTTAACTGAACTGACTTAAAGAGGTGGGGGTCTCAAAAGGGATACATGTAAACAGAATTGTAGCCCCTGGAGTACATATAATGTTTTGAAGTAACAGTAAATAGATTTTTCTGCAGGAAATGGAATGAAAACAGCAGTTTAAAATGTTGGAACAGGAACCCAGCTCCCAGAAGGCCGCACGGGCCCTGGTGGAGGCAGGCGGGTGCCAGGCCTGGGCTCGGGCACCAGGCCACTGAGGCTGAGAGGCCACTGAGGCTGAGAGGCGCGCTCCGGTGGGCCGGGCGGCCGGCTTCATGACGCTGTTCCACTTCCGGAACTGCTTTGCCCTGATCTACTCCCCCTACTCCACCACCTACAAGTACAGTGGCCTGTCTGAGTCCAGTGCCTTCTGGAAGTGTGTCCAGCCCGGGGTCACCCACCTGTTTGTGCAGCTGTGCAAGGTGCTGTTCTTGGCCACTTTCTTTCCCACCTGGGAAGGCGGCATCTGTGACCTCATTGGGGAGTTCATGAAGGCCAGTGTGGACATGGCAGACCCTGATGGGCCTAAACCTTGTCGTGTCCTGGAATGCTGGCAAGGGGGAATACAAGATCATGGTTGCCCTGGGCTGGGCCACCGCTCAGCTCATTATGTCCTGCGGCATCCCCCTCTTGGTTGGAGCTCAGGGGCGTTGAGTTTGACTGGAAATACATCCAGATGAGCATCGACTCCAACATCAGTCTGGTCCATTGCTTCGTCGGCTCTGCCCAGGTGTGGATGATAACATGCTGCGACCTGCACCACACTCAGCGACCAGCAGTCCTCCTCCTGATGTTCCTTAGCATCTACAAGGCCTTTGTCATGGAGACCTTCATCCACCTGTGTTCCCTGGGCAGCTGGACGGCACTGCTGGCTTGAGTGCTGGTGACCGGGCTTCTGCCCTCAGCACCTTGACCCTGTATACTGCTGTTGTCAACGTGCGTGCCTAGGCTTGGCATCCCAGACTTTCACATACCTTCTTCCTGTCCCCAGGTTCAGTGAAGTAAACAGCATTTGGAAAGTTAAATTTTTTTTTTTTTTTTTT
>NW_011441193.1:0-1172 GCF_000754665.1 Bison bison bison | reverse complement strand
TCCAGTGTTCTTGCCTGGAGAACCCCAGGGACGGGGGAGCCTGGTGGGCTGCCATCTATGGGGTCGCACAGACACGACTGAAGCGACTTAGCAGCAGCAGCAAGATGGAACTGTTGTGGAAAACGGGGTGAAGAGTACACAGGACCTCTCTGTACACAGTTTCCTGTTAATTTATTTTATTTTTTAACATTTTAACATTTATGTGGGATCTTTTTTTAGATGTGGCATGGGATCTTTAATTGTGGCATGTGGGATCTTGTTCTCTGACTAGGGTTCAAACCTGGGCCCTGCGTTAGGAGAGCTGACTCTTAGCCACTGGATCACCAGTGAAGTTCCCCTGTCAATTTATGAATATTTCAAATGAAGAAGCTGTTTGCTGTTTTTTTCTTTTTTTTAAAATATACACTGGGAAGGATGATATAAGTTGAAACATTCTATGGTTCTACTTTCTGAGAATAAATGAGGAAACATTGATTCCTTTTAGACTAAATATTCACAATGTAAGGCTAACTAAAGAAAGAAATACAGATCTCTGTAATTTCCAAACTACTGGGGTGGGGATGAACTACCGAAAGCTCAATCAAAAAGACAAGAAAAGAGGAAAATATAAAAATGTAAAATAAGAAATTTCATAATATGGTAGCTACAAACCCAGAATAAGAATTATGATTATGAATGGACTAAATTTGCCAGTAAAATGACAGAGGTTATCAGATTGGACTAAAAAAAAAATTACTATCAAGATACATTTTAATTACAAAAGATTCTGTTTAATTACAGAAAGATCAGGACTAGATATGAGAAGCAAACACTAGCAAGAAGAAGCTGGCTTATACTAGTGAGAGGTGATAACCAATTTCTTCTTTTGAACATTCATAGATCGACAGGAAATGGTAGACTTTTTTTTGGTTATAATTGTAATTGTTTATTCCTGTTTGGTTGCACTGGATCTCTGTTGCTGTGTGTGGGCTTTCCGTAGTTGTAGCGAGCAGAGGCTACTCCTCACTGGGGTGGGGGGTTTCTCATTGCAGTGGCTTCTCTTGCTGTGGGGCACAGGCTCTAGGCACGTGGGCTTCAGCAGTTACACTTCACAGGCTCTAGAGCCCAGGCTCAGTAGTGGTGGTGCATGGGCTTCGTTGCCCCTCATAGCGTGGAATCTTCCCAGGCCAGGG
>NW_011441192.1:0-1172 GCF_000754665.1 Bison bison bison | reverse complement strand
TTGGCCACCTGATGCGAAGAACTGACTCACTGGAAAAGACCCTGATGCTGGGAAAGATTGAAAGCAGGAAGAGAAGGGGACAACAGAGGATGAGATGGTTGGATGACATCACTGATTTGATAGAAATGAGTTTGAGCAAGCTCTGGGAGTTAGTGATGGACAGGGAAGCCTGGCGTGTTCCAGTCCATGGGGTCATAAAGAGTCAGACACAACTGAGTGACTAAATTGAACCAGGTCTCTGGGTTCCATTTTTAATGGAAGATCTTTACTGAATGAAAAATAGAAGTCACTCATGAATAATGTGCCTTCTAGCTTTTATTTTTAGGAGCTTGATTTAAAGGCATAACTTTTGAGGCTGTCAGGGAGATTGGGAAAGAGCCTCCCAAATGCAATTTCCCCAGAATGGCCAGGGTTCAGCAATACTGGGATAGTAAATATCTGAATCTTACTGCATAGCAGTACTTCAACGAAATGAAAAGTCCACTGAGGAGAATGGCTACATGGAGCACCTCGGGAAGCTACACTGTATTTCCTGGGGACTCAAGATAAGCTGAGACTTTCATGCACAAACTTGGCCAAAAAATTATAATGTCCTTTTACTTTAAAAAATATACGGCCTTTTAAAATAATAGTATCAGTTATGATCATGATAAACTGCTTACAAGTGAGCCCTCCCCAGTTTGTTTTCCTTTAAAAGGCTCTTAAGATTTTTGGATTGGGGAGGAAAAAGGAAGAAAAGAGAGGGAGCTTCATTCTTCTCCATGGGCTCCCATAATGACTTACGTGAATCCCCATCTTACCAGGTAGGGCAATTGAGTCAGATTTAATTTATCGGAAGTAAAATAGTGGAGAAGAAGATGGTGGAGGAGTAGGTGGACGTGGAGTACATCTCTCTCCACAGATGCATCAGGAGTACACTTTCAGACACAGAGGTGCATGCAGAACACCAGCTGAGAGCAGACAGGAGCACCTGACCAGTGGAAGAAAATATATAGAACTACACAGCACCAAGGAACTAGGAGAAAAAACAGGAGTGTTAGTAGGACTGGACCTGCCCTAGGCGGTGGGGGAACTGAAGCAAGGGTCCAATCCCCACATCGGGGCAACTGTCTGAATCAGAGGAGGAACATTTAAGGCAGTAAGTGAAACAGCTGATCTGTGGCAGCCTAAAT
>NW_011441191.1:0-1172 GCF_000754665.1 Bison bison bison | reverse complement strand
TTCTCCTCCAGGGGATCTTTCCAACCTTCGGACCAAAGCTACATCTACCCATGTTTCCTGCATTGCAGGTGGATTCTTTACCACTGAACAACGGGGCACCTGAGAGTGTATTTTTTTCCTCAGTGAGCTTCTTGAATAATCATGCTCATTTACATATTAGTTTTTGGCACTTAGATATGGACTTATGCATACAGGTAACTTCATTTTCTAGGATTGAGGAACATGTGAAAACGCTCTCACCATAGTGCGTAATTGCCTACACATTATATAGCACCGCTGGACTCCACATTATTTGGTAAGAATAAAAAGAATGCAAAAAAAACTGCTCCTAAAAAGATATAATACGTACTTTTCAGCTGAATCTAATTCAGTTGAATTACAATGATCAGCATATATATATATATTTCAAAATAACATAAATATGAATATTTCCTGCAACAGCTTAGCCTGGTAAAAAGCAGGCATAAAGGAGCAGAAAGGATCTCCCAAAGAAGACTTGAAAGTTTGAAAATTGTGTCTAAACCACCTCCCCAACTTCATCAAAATGTACTACTACAGGGGACAAAAATGATGGCTAATTAAGGACTCAAGCCCTCTGTGTGATACTCATTCCTTACTGTTCACTAGGTTTCGGTGGTTGCATGAAGGATGTGAAGTTTGCACGGGGTGCTGTCATTAACTTGGCATCTGTGTCCAGTGGTGCTGTCAGAGTCAATCTGGATGGATGCTTGTCAACTGACAGTGCTGCTAAGTGCAGGGGAGATGACTCCATCCTGGTGTACCGGGGAGAAGAGCGGACTGCTTATGAGAGCCATCTCCAGCCATTCACAGGTAATGCAGAGATGCTCTAAATTCAGTGTTCCATGGCTCTTCCTCATCGCCTCTTCCCTCCCTGCCAGCCCACCACCAGTCTCCATGAGTCCTGTGTTAACTTTCCTCCTTCTTATTTCCATTTAAGAATACCTGTATCGAGTAACAGCCTCACATGAAGGAGGTTCGGTACATAGTGATTGGAGCCGGGGCCGCACAACAGGAGCAGGTAAAGAGTGTTTATCTTAAAATGTGTATCACACACAAATGCACACATTGTGCATGTAAAGAAAAACAAAGCCTCTCACGTGTGCAGCAGGTAGCATGTCTGTAATCTTGTGACAGAGAACGCAGATCGGAAG
>NW_011441190.1:0-1172 GCF_000754665.1 Bison bison bison | reverse complement strand
GTCTGACTCTTTGCGACCCCATGGACTGCGGCATGCCAGACTTCCCTGTCCATCACCAACTCTCGGGGCTTGCTCAAACTCATGTCCATCGAGTCAGTGATCTGGATTTTGCTGCCATTCAGATGCAAAAGGACCCAGCATGCATTGCAGGGGTCAGGAAACAATCCCCAGGGGCCTTCCTGGAGAGCAGCCCTTGGTTAGTCTTAATGGCCAGTAGTGGCACTGGAATCTGGGAAGACCTGGACCCTACACAGACTTTCATTCTGACACTTCTTAGAAGCCAGGCATGCTCCTCACCCTGGCATGTAAACACAGAGTTGAAGACTCTGTGAGCAGTGGATTCTGACTTCAGCTGGCTTTAAGCTACCCTGAGTGGTATTGATCAGTCATAGACTTAAGTGTGAGGGCTCCACTGGGGAATACCAACTATGCAGGAGGGAGGTTGTCAGTGAAGACCATCTGGTCCCATCACCCTATGGTTATGAACCAGGACACCCTCTCCAGCCTGCTCCTCACCACTGTGCCTTTTCCATCCTCTTTTTCCACAGTTTCTGCCCTACACTCTCCTCCAGAAAGTGCCCCTCACCTCCCCAGTGCTCCCCTTCCCCTAATCTCCATGGCACTGTTGTCTCAGACTCTGTCCCAAAGCTACCATTCTTGAGCTGCTACACCAACCATCTCTTAAGGGAATGAGCAATCCAGATCTTGTCCCTCACTGGGAACGATGGGACTTGGGATGGTCTTGGCAGGGTGATACCTGTTGCCTAATCATCTTTTAACAGGCAATCAAAATCCTTTTAGTTCAGCACACTCCCTCATGAGACATATCACTGCATAATTGATTCCTTCTAGCAGTTTGGAGGGGTGTGCATATGTGTATGTGTGTGTGAGTGTGTGTGTGTTCATTCTTACCTCTGCCAGCCCACAGCTGATGTTTGCAGTGATCCATGCTTCCAACCTCAAACTAAGAAACTGACATAGAGAAGAATCAAAGAGGTGGATAGGCAAACAGTCCATAGACAATTCACAGAACCGCAAAACTTACACTAGCTGCTGCTAGAAGCAACAAGAAGGCATAAAATAACCATCAGCTTATATCTGCACCCTACACCTCACCAAGAACAGACTCAGAAGACACGATTTCCACAAGAGTCCTGAGAACTAGGCAGTCG
>NW_011441189.1:0-1172 GCF_000754665.1 Bison bison bison | reverse complement strand
TTTTTTTTCTTTTTTTGGGGGGGATACCACCTGGCACTTTTATTGTCTGCAAATCAATGTAGGGAGAGCTTTGGTTGCTAGAGTTTTTAGGTGTGGTTATCGTTTTATATGAGAAGGGCAGTTTAGAAGTAGTCTGTGAGAAGGACATTTAAATAAGATAAACTATATGTGGAATTCAAAACTATATTATTTGGAGAGTTGTGGCTAAGTGATGTATTAACTTCATATAGCTTCTTTGACATTCGGTTTAAGGTACATGTTTCACATTAATAATGTAAAAGAAAAAGAGAAACATTCGGTGACTATTAAGGAGGTAAAAAGGTAGAAAGGACAAGGAGCTTCTGCAAGATCATGGAAGAGAAAGAGGAGGATCCATTGGGTTGAATTTTGCCAATGAGCCTTTGAAGGAAGTAAAATTAGTCATTACAGAGGACCAGAGACACTCAGAAATTCTCTTTCTTGTCAGGATGGAAGAATGAATTCCTTCCTCTAGTGTTTGTTACTGAAGTTACTAGTGGGTGGGTATTAAACAGAACTGGAAGAATGTCCTACCAGTGTTTCGAATTGTAACTGCCTCTGTGGTAAACAATGCCTGGAAGAAGTAGCTGTCAGTGTTTGGATGGGCAGTAAGCACCTATTACAGGGAGCCTCCCTTAGTTTCTTGTTCTTCCCCATCTTCCTCTGGAGGGCTGTGTTAAATGCCACTGGTCATCTTTGGCCTTGTTTCCCCTTCTACAGAGAGAAGCCTGGGTGATTAGGTATAGATCTATAGATGCAAAAGATGAACTATCAGTAGCCAGTTCGGCTTTGTCATTCTGTTTTTTTCTTTGAAAATGATTTCTTATGAACTTTCTACGGAATCCTCTCAAGTGGGCTTTCCCATGGCAGGCAGGGACTGTGTCTGAAAAGAGAGGGTCTTTGGATGCCACTGGAAGGGTAAATACGTTCAGCATATCTGTGTCCTAAAAGGACTTTCTGTACTTTCAGAATAAAGTACAGAAGAGATTATTCATATTTTTTGAAGATTTTTTGATGCCCATTTTTAAAGTCTTTATTGAATTTGTTAAGATATTGCTTCTGTTTTATGTTTTTCTTTTTCTTTTTGGCTGTGAGGCATGTGGGATCATAACTTCCTGACCAGGGATCAGACCTGCACCCCTTGCATTGGAAGG
>NW_011441188.1:0-1172 GCF_000754665.1 Bison bison bison | reverse complement strand
TGGTTATCATTAATAATGCTGCAGTGAGCATGAGAATTTACATATATTTTTGGGTTTGTGTTTGAACATGAGAATGTACATATATTTTTGGGTTTGTGTTTTCATTTCCTTTGGGAAAATAGCCAAATGTGGAAGCGCTGAACCATAAGGTAGTTCTAGTTTTTTGAGAGAACTCCATTCTATTTTCCATAGTGGCCGCTCCACTCTTGGCTGCACACACACACAGAAAACAGTGTGTGAGCATTCCCGATTCATCTTTTAAGCTAAAGATATTTCCTATCAATGCACCTCTCTTTTGCTCAAAACTTTGCAGTTTACAAACTTTTAAACCCAGTATCTGGTTTGATATTTGTAGCACCCTCATGAGCTGGGTGGAGCAGGATGTTATCCATGCTGTGGATAGAGAAACAGATGTGTTGAGAGGATATGATAAGCTCTAGGCCATACAGCAGGTGTGTGGAAGGGTTAATACTCAAATCCAGTGCTTTATGATGGTGATTCTGATACTCTTTCTACGTGGAATTAATAAGCTTTTATCATATCTTTTTTCTTGTTTTTAAGTAAAAGCAGTAAATAATAATTATATGTCAACATGATATACCATGCAATGTTCTATGCATTTATATATATCAATGTATCTAGTTCTCATAAAAAAACTTTATGTAGTTGTTATCCTCATGTACATTTGATTGATGAAGACATTGAGGCATAAAGAGAGTAAATGATGTAAACAACTTAAAGGAATTATTAAATGGCAGATTTGATATTCAAACCCAGGTTGTTTGGCTCCTTAGCTGATGCTTTTAGCCATTAACTCACATAGTCTTCAGGTTCATCCATGTTATTGCAAATAATTCAAGTCCTGCTTTTATCTTCTTTAAAACACCTGGAGGGATGAAGCAGCATTGCTGCCATTGGACAAGGCAGAGAGCTTATGGTATGGCAGTAAAGTGAAGCGCTCACAGGAACCCTTCTGCAGATCACTGGTATAAAGTCTGGATACAGTATCAGTTCAGTTTAGTTCAGTCGCTCAGTCGTGTCCGATTCTTTGTGACCCCATGAATCGCAGTGTGCCAGGCCTCCCTGTCCATCACCAACTCCCAAAGTTTACCCAAACTCATGTCCATTGAGTCGGTGATGCCATCCAGCCATCTCATCCTCTGTTGTCCCCT
>NW_011441187.1:0-1172 GCF_000754665.1 Bison bison bison | reverse complement strand
TCAGTTTTCTCATCTATAAAATGGCATGATGGTAGAACCTACTTCCCAGGTTGTCAGGGACTGTGCCAAGAACAGTGCCTGACATGTAGCTGGTTGTCAATAATTATAGACTGTTATTATTCAGGATTCAGAGGAAGGCAGTCTCATGTTCTGCTGGGTTGCTTGATGGGATCTTCACTCATTCCTTGGGTACTTTTAGTTTAGGGGACTTTGCCTTGGAGGCTGGAGGCCTGTGGCCACCTCTGCTCTCTGTTGTGCATTTGGGTGTCCCCGTGGTTTTAGCAGTGATGGGGGGCATTCGGCATCCAGGGAGTTCCTTCATCCGGGGGACAGGTGGGTGGAGGCAAGGCTTCAAGGAGGAGGCCCTCTCCCCACGGAAAGGCATGTTTTTGGCAGCCTCATTTAAAAGGCAGAATAGATGCTCATGTTTACTACTCTGCCATCCTTAAAGATGAAGTCACGCCATCAGACTCACTTCTGTGGAGCACTTTATATCCACCAGGCCTTGGGGTAAGTGTGTTGCCTGCATCGTCTCACTGAATTCCTGGTCATTCTTAGACCCTCCCTCCTCCAAGAGAGATGCTATCACAGCCCCCGTTTTACTGCAGAGGGAACTGAAGCCCCCAGGGATGCACTGTCTGTGACGACCTGGGGATGATGGCTGGAATGAAACTCACGTCTGTCTGAGCTCTCGGCTGTGACTCTAGATGGCTTCCAAGAAGTAGAAACAGGTGTCAGTTTTCCTTCTGCCTCTCCCAGGTCGCACGTTTAAACATATTTGTGCACATTTTGGCTGAGCTCTTGTTCTGTGCCAGGCACTGTGTGGGCACTGGGGAGGCCGGGACAAGGGGACAGAGTATAGCCTCTGCCCCAGAGGAACTCAACCAGCTCTGGGTTCTAGAACATGCAGCTGCCCTTTGTCATTTCTACATCCCCAGCCTCCCAGCCTTTGTGGTGCGCACTTACCCCTCCCGCCCGTCTATTGAAGGAGACCCATTCCCTGTTGTGTGTTTTTTCCCTTTCTCTCATCTCTTAGAATTTCATTGCTTTGTATCAGATACTTTGGTTATACAGCCTTGACTTTCTTGTTATCAACTAGAAGAGCTGCCAGCAAACTTTGAGAAGCTCTCAGCGGTCCTTGATGTAACATTCCAGCTTGTCTAGCTCTGGGT
>NW_011441186.1:0-1172 GCF_000754665.1 Bison bison bison | reverse complement strand
TCCAGGCAAGAATACTGGAGTGGGTTGTCATTTCCTTCTCCAGGGTATCTTCCTGACCCAGGGATTGAAACTGGGTCTCCTGCATTGCAGGCAGATTCTTCACCATCTGAGCCACCAGGGAAGCCCTGGCATGAAGATATCAAAGCTTTAATACTATTTTCAAAGAAAACATAGTTACTTTTCTATTAAATCAAAATCACAAAAAGCATTAAAAAAATGATCATTATTAAGAAAGACTCCACAAAAAAACAAGTCACTAATTTTGAAGGAAATTTGTGAGCCCAATCACAAAGTTAGTAATTCATGATATTTTCAAGAAAAGGCATAAGAACCTTTGTCACAGGAGCAGAGGGGAGAGAGAAGCTTTTCTAAGTGCCATCTCAGGAGCAGAGGCTGGATCGGCACTGTGGGAACACAGTGGGAAGGATTGCACCAAACAGGCCAGGCATTCTGCTGTAAGTAGACCCACTTCTCCCCACCTGGGGACTTTC
The DNA here is from genome assembly GCF_000754665.1 of Bison bison bison. Lineage (NCBI taxonomy): Eukaryota > Metazoa > Chordata > Mammalia > Artiodactyla > Bovidae > Bison > Bison bison. The sequence goes on along the minus strand of NW_011441186.1, from coordinate 681 downwards.
TCATGAATCCAGATGCAGCAGATGGACGCCTGAGAAAGGCAGCAGAGTTCATGGGTTTCTATCTGCATTATCTCAGACAAGAGCTGCTTATTGTGAAGACTGTCAGTATACGCAGAATAACATCAGGGAAAGAGAAGAAGTAGGAAATGCCACAAGCTTATTCCTCCACATGAGCAGCAAATACACTGGCCACAACAGTCAAAGTCAAGTTCATGAGAACTCTAGAAACTAGTCAAATGTTTATAGCAAACAGGTGAATGCTTAAATGAGAACAAACGAGCTGACTCTCAGTTTTGAAATGCTGAGAAAAATTCTGTCAAACCATTATCTATCTACTAAGCTAACGGAACAGAAACTTCAGGGGCCATACACAGTAAAGAATACAGACTTTAGAAAATTAATACAGAAAAATCACTATATTACCAAACAAGTACTCCAGTAAGTAGCAACAAAAAGCTGTGGAAAGGAAAGAGAATCTCATCTCCATGGTTATCACATTATAATGTTCAGAATGCCAAGTTTTCAACAAAATATTACAATTTGCACAGAGAATCAAGACAATAGAGCCCATAAAAAAGAAAGAAGAATTAACAAAAACTGTTCCTGAAGAAGCCCAAACATCAGACTTTTTACACAGAAACTTTAAATCAAGTATTTTAAATATAACCAAAGAACTAAGAG
>NW_011441185.1:0-1173 GCF_000754665.1 Bison bison bison | reverse complement strand
GGTGGGCTGCTGTCTATGGGGTCGCACAGTGTCGGACACGACTGAAGTGACTTAGCAGCAGCAGCAGCAGCAGAGTCATTATTCGGTCATGACAAATGGATGTGTGTTGTGTGATGTAGAGATGGGTATAGTAATGGGTTAAATTAAACCTCCCTGATTTCTAGGAGAATATTGACAATATAAGAGAAGGAATTAGTTTGGAAGGATGCATTGGTTAAAAAAAAAATCTAGGTTCAAATAAGACATGTGTAAACTAGTCAAGACAATGCCTCATGCTCCAAAATCAACATCGAGAATTGAATTTCTTAGCAGTGAAAGACAAAAAGCCTGAGGAGAAACACCAGTTGTTTTATTCACTTACAGTGTGACTATAAGCAGGTCATATAGGGTATTTTTGAGGCTTACTTTGATTTTCCCTTGTAAAATGAAATACTATTTTCTGTGCTCTTGTAAAGTTCAAATGATATCATTTCCAAACTTTATGGTTTTCCAACAGTAAAGTCATATCATACTTAAACTAACCATGGCTCTGATAAAGCTACAAACCATACTACTTTGTTGGACCTCCTAGTCTGTGATGGATATATAGTGCCTTTAGAATACTTGTAGAAGGCAGAAAGGAACCCAAAGGTGTACCAGGATAAATAGAAGGCTAAATATTGGTAATAAAGAAGAAACTCAATGGGTAAATCCACTCTGGGAATATGAAGCTATCCTAGTGGACCAACATGTGGTATACACACTTGAAGACTGGGTTTAATGAAAAAATAGCAAAAGAAAACTAGTACTCATGGTTAGGGACTGAAACATAGGAATTAAGATCCTGAAGCAGGGGACAGGTTCCAAGGCTTACAGCAGATATTCAGAGATAGCAGATGTCATGAGTAAGATAGATACTAAGAAAATACTTTCATACGCCAGGTACTGACAGGGTTCCTGAACTGTCCCTGGAAAACCAATTTGCTGTTTTAAAAATGGAAGACTTTTTATTGTAAGCTGTCATTTACAATTCTCTGACATTGCCCCAGAGGAAACAGCTCACATTTCTTGAGAGAAGAGCCTATAAAGCACAGAAATATTTCGCATATCTTTGGGAAATGAACAAAAATTTAGACTTTGGTGGAGAGAGAAATCTTCATTCCAGACAAGCAAAAGAAATCATGGTAGAAACTG
>NW_011441184.1:0-1173 GCF_000754665.1 Bison bison bison | reverse complement strand
GGGATTCTCCAGGCAAGAACACTGGAGTGGGTTGCCATTTCTTTCTCCAATGCATGAAAGTGAAAAGTGAAAGTGAAGTCGCTCAGTTGTATCCAACTTCTAGCGACCCCATGGACTGCAGCTTACCAAGCTCCCCCATCCATGGGTGGGTGCTATTCCTTCCTCTCTCTATAGTTGGAAAACTAATGTAAATCCTGTTTTGGTGGGCCAACAAGAAAAAGAGATTAGCTCGTGACTGAGAGCTATTGCTCTTCCTCACCTCTTCATTGTCCTTGGATTCTTCCATTTGAGATACATTGGAATTTTCTCTTCTTAAAAGGCTTTTATTCATGTCTCAAATCTCTGTATCAGGTGTGTGGTGCAACAGACTGTCATTTCGCTTTTTCTTTAGGGAAGCAACTTTTGAGAATACCACAGACGCCAGCTTTTCATGCTATATTTAGAAGATAATTTGCTGTACCTTCTTGGATCGATTTTGCCATCTCAGTTACTTTGTGAGAGATAATTGACATTCTTTGTGCTGTGACAACTGTATGTGATGGATTAGTTCTAGTGGTTGACACTGGTTAGTTTCATATCATTTGCAGAATTTCATAAGCTACAAGATCCAAATCCTATGCAAGACACAAGAGATTTCCAGGAATATAGTGGAACTTTAGTAAAAGAGCAAACATATTCTCTCTTTAAAGAAATTTTGAATCATTCGAAGTCGTGAAAAAGATGAAAACTCAGTAGACTATTAGTAAAACAGTATTTAATGGTCAGCATATATTATAATTGAAAATTTTCAAGGTATAACTGTAACTAAATATTGTGGTACTTTTATATCAAAGCATTAGAGCCTTAAAAGAAGTAGCTAAATGACTTTTAAAGAAACTAATTGCTTACAAATTAGCCTGCAAAAGTTAAAAATTCTTTCAAAAGGATTCATAACTTAGTTATGTTTAAAGGAGTACATGATGGGGATATATTCTGGAGACAATTTTCTCTTATAATCTTGAATATTAATTAAATACTGATAGAAATAGTAGTATCTATTAAAACATTGAATGATAGAAGATGTATCCATAGAGGGATTGAGAGATCTTAAGATTTTGAGTTGTATTTTCTTTCGTAATGACTTATCTAGTTGTTTACCTCCTTACATTTTATACTCTCAAAGCTTATTTTCCT
>NW_011441183.1:0-1173 GCF_000754665.1 Bison bison bison | reverse complement strand
TTTATAGTTCAACTCTCACATCCATACATGACTACTGGAAAAACCAAAGCTTTGACTAGACAGACTTTTCTTGGCAAAGTAATGTCTGCTTTTTAATAAGCAGATGTAGAGACTGTTATTTAAATGACAACATGACACATTTTAGAAAAAAAAATATGTTCTAGACGAAATATTAGGCTAGAGCCATGAAAATACAAGGCTTGCTGGTAGTTAGGATGTCAAATCATTTTCATAAATAAACAAACTACAAGAAATCTGTTTGACCTAATAGAATCACCGCAAAGTCTTTCATAACACTTCAAGAGACAAAGTTACAGCATCCTATGAAAAGTACAGGCTGAACCAGAAGCAGAGTACTACAGAAGTGTTTATTATCTCAATTGCATTTCGTTATTTATTAAGTATGTTAAATAGTTGGAAATGGATGCTTTCAATGTAAACAGTAACATTTCTGGATGCTCGTTAAAACACCAGGAGATGTCTATCTAGGCAAGAAACAGCGATTCATCCAGCAAATAAGGACCTGCCATCTTTCTACTGAGTTAATATGACTTATTTAAACAAATATCAAATCATAGTCTCTCTTTAAGGAGGAAAACAAAACAGTTGAGGTGGGAGAAGTTTGCTATTAAAAAATTAAAAATAAGAGAACCTAAAAAGAGCATCTCTGCAGTCTTCAGTGGCAATTCCCACATGAGATGACCAGGCAGCGGGCACCCAGCTATAACCCCCAGGCCACTTCCCAGGAAACACAGCAGTTGCTACAAAGGAGTTGCATGTCCTTCAGCCCCATTCTCCCAAGAGTAAGTTTCCTTGTTCAAGAGGCTTGAAGAGAGTTAGGGTTGATTTTCTCCTCTTCTGGCAATACTGGAAGTGGAAACAAAGCTGTTTTTGTTACTTTTGTTACTTTCTGAATTTCCTGCGTTAAATCCACTTAATGTCCCTGTTTAATTTTGTATTTAAATGGGTTCCAAAGCCATGTTTTAGCAAGCTCTATATTTTGCAACAAAAGATTGTTTAGAGACATTTAAAAAATTTGTTCCAGAACCTTAGCATTCAAGATGTCTGAAGGAAACAATAAGTAAGTGTAAACACTGATCAACAGAAAGGAATAGGGGGTGAGATTTCTTTGAAAAGAGACTTTGTGAGAGCCTGTCAAACTTTCTTATTGGA
>NW_011441182.1:0-1173 GCF_000754665.1 Bison bison bison | reverse complement strand
TTCCCGGCTCTGGGGTTCCCTGCCTCAAGCAGGGCAGCCCTCTTTAGGCCCAGGAAGCGTTTCCAGCGAGGGGGTCCCAGGGCTGGTTTCTCACTGGATGAACACACTCTGCTGCTGCTGCAGGGCCCTTCCTGCAGCCTCAGCCCTTGCTGCCCCCTCCTTTGCTGACCTGGGGTGCCCTCGGAGGTCCCCTGTTTAAGCTGAGACTCTGAAGAGGGCTGGAAGCCAGACCCAGGGCAAAGGGGTGCCTGAGCGGAGTGTGCAGCCCCGGCTTCCAGGAGTAGTGCTGTCCTACACTCTGCACTGGCAGCTTGTGGGCTGTGTGCCAGGGATCCTGGCTGAACCCACGGTCACCTGGGCGTCTCTCATACACTGAGCTCAGGGGCTTGGGCTTCTCTGACCCTCACTCAGGGTCAGAGTGAGGTCTGCTGGGCTGTTTGTGTATGGCGCAGTCACCTCGTCAGCAGCAGCGAGACTGGGCTGGGGGCAGGAAGGCTGAGTAGGGGCGGGACTCAGACTGGGGCTCAGCCACAGAGGGGCCCAGCACCTCTCCCTCTGCACCTGCTGTGAGGGGACCACCGCAGCAGGAGGCCTGGGGCCCCAGGGGGATGAGGTACACCGTTATCGCAGACTCTGACATCATATTCAGCACCTGGATTCTCAAAAAGTATTTCTTCATGTGCGACACAAGGTTCTTTGCTTCAGCTCTGAGCGGTGGGGGAAGAGGACGGAGAAAAGGGCAACAGAAATGCTATCAGGATGGAGGCCACTGTGTTCTTGCCTCAGCCTTGAGTCAGTCCGAGACCTCTGACCCCAAGGGCCTGTCCAGCCTCTGACTGCCTGAGGCAAAGAGGGTCCTTGGCCTGTGCCACATTTAAAAGGTGACACCACCAGCTTGTTCAGGGCCCTGTTGCTCCACAGAGACGTTGGCCCTGCTGTTTTCCCCTCCAGGACGGAGCTGGGTTGGAGAGTCTGCCTGCCAGCAGCCCAGGGAACCCTCTGCTGAGCAGGAGTTGCTCCCTGTGTTCCTCCAGCAACCTCAAAACATAAGATTGCCTGCCTGCACCTCATTTTTAACTAAATGCGACTGAAAGCAGAAGAAAATCAGATTGGCAAGGCAGCAAGCACATTAAATGTAAATCATAAACTCAGAAACCCAAACAGGTGGGCAGT
>NW_011441181.1:0-1173 GCF_000754665.1 Bison bison bison | reverse complement strand
TCTTCATGTATAATCAGATATGGTAGAATAGGAAAAATATTCTTAAAAGTTTGATTTTTCTCATAACCACTGTTGTAAATGAGCTTTTCCATTCTAACATTCCAAATACATAACTTATTAATCATTTTTTTAAAGGTGATAGTCTTTCATATTAAAAAAAAAAGCCAAGAGTAAATCAGGTCTCTTACCAGAGCATTTGATTTTCCTACTCCAGAAATGGATATTTAAGGCAAAAGCATCTGGCTTATATTTAGAAGACAAATTTTCTTCTCAAGTCTTCCACTGGCCACTGTGATCGACATAAATTCTTTGAATCTTCCAAGGCCTGTAAAAGATTATGGAAGGAAGACATATCAGGTTAGGAAAACAGCATTAATCTTAAAATACATTGCTTATTTGGAATAAGGGAAAGAGCCTGCTAGGGTTGGAAGGACGTGTTTATGAAAGGCCATAGTAGGAGATAAGACTAGGGAGGCTTGGGTCTTACAACTGAAGATTTTTTGAGGAATGGTGCAGGGTTCTCTTCTTTATGCTTTGCTTGGGAATACTGTCACTCAGCAATTGCAAGCAGCATCTGAAGAAACCATGCAGTGTCAGGTCAACCAAATAGAGATTTATTTTTCTCACAAAGCAAGAAATCAGGAGGTGGGCCAGCCAAGGCAGGTGCAGCCTCTCCAGATAGTTACCAGGGACTAGTGATCAGGTTCCTTGTAGTCTCACAAAGCAAGAAATCAGGAGGTGGGCCAGCCAAGGCAGGTGCAGCCTCTCCAGATAGTTACCAGGGACTAGTGATCAGGTTCCTTGTAGTCTCACAAAGCAAGAAATCAGGAGGTGGGCCAGCCAAGGCAGGTGCAGCCTCTCCAGATAGTTACCAGGGACTAGTGATCAGGTTCCTTGTAGTCTCACAAAGCAAGAAATCAGGAGGTGGGCCAGCCAAGGCAGGTGCAGCCTCTCCAGATAGTTACCAGGGACTAGTGATCAGGTTCCTTGTAGTCTCACAAAGCAAGAAATCAGGAGGTGGGCCAGCCAAGGCAGGTGCAGCCTCTCCAGATAGTTACCAGGGACTAGTGATCAGGTTCCTTGTAGTCTCACAAAGCAAGAAATCAGGAGGTGGGCCAGCCAAGGCAGGTGCAGCCTCTCCAGATAGTTACCAGGGACTAGTGATCAGGTTCC
>NW_011441180.1:0-1174 GCF_000754665.1 Bison bison bison | reverse complement strand
CCTCCTGCCAGTGGCTCCACCCATGTGCAGGTACCATGGTAATCTTAGATGGGTGTTGGCTTCACTGTCTCGCTCAGTGCTGAAGACCATGTCAAGAAGGGGGACCCATGGTTTCCTTAGGCCCCCATGAGTGGCCTACCCACCAAGCACCCCCTCTGGGAGGACTATCTCTTCATGTAGCAGACAGCTCCAGAGCACCTACCTCTCCTTCAGATCTGGCTCTCTCACACCCATGAAATCTGAGTTTTCTTTGGAAGCCTTCGAGAGATAGAGAGAATGAGGATGGAGGGGAGACACGCCTGTTTTCCTCCCAGGCTCCCTACACCACAGCTCCTTTTGGCTTTCACCCAAGCTGTTTCAACAAGCCATCCTTTTCCTCACTTTCCATTTCCCCTACCCCAACTTCAGACATCCCCAGAAAAGAAGCAAGAAGAGAATATAAGCCAAGCTCTCCATCCTCAACTCTCTCCAAAGCATGGGGATGTCTTTCGGCCTGGGATAAAGAAGTCCATTTCTTTTCTTACCAGCCATCACATCTCCAGAAACAATGCCCTGAGAGCCGCCCTCACCTGGCTAGGGGAAGGGTGAGACGAGGGCACAACAGCTTACACTAAACCGGTGGTTTCCCCTCTCTTTCTCCATAGCCTGGGGTGCTGGACACGAGGGTGTGATGAGGGGATATGACAAGACGAGAGCTGCCCCCTTCACAAGCCCTGAAGAAGCCCAGGCATTGCTGTCCCTCTTTTGTGTGGCTTTCTTATCATTTCTTTGTACCTAGCTGTTGACGCCGTTGCCAAATTGACTTCCTGATATGCCTGCCTGACGGAAGACCTTGAAGGTCACACAGATATCACCCTTCCGGATAGTTGACCTTAGCCCCCAAAGCTGCCAGCCTCTCCGCAGGCTCCCATAGTGCTTTGGATTAATTTCTGTCCCGTTATGTTGTCCTTAACCATTTGCAGCCATTTTCCTTGGCTTGACTGTGTGGGCAGGGAATGGGCTTTGCCTCTCTGTACCTGCAAGATCTACCACTGGGTCAAGCACCGCAAAAGCCCACACTCAAAGCTTGTTGAAGGGAGGAAGGAAATGAATGAATTTAAGAAATAATGAATGAATTTAAGAAATAATGAATGAATTTAAGAAATAATGAATGAGTCAGTTATCATGGGCAATG
>NW_011441179.1:0-1174 GCF_000754665.1 Bison bison bison | reverse complement strand
TCAACTAAAAAAAGAAAAAGAGAAAAAGCAGTCTACTTTCTGGCCTGTTTATTAGATCCCTCTTCTTAAGTCAGTCAGGAATCTAATTTAGAGCCTAAGTCGTGAAGTCGCTCAGTTATGTCCAACTCTTTGTGACCCAAGGAATTTAGAGCCTAAGGAAGATGAAAATGAAGATAGCAAAATACTCACTTTGGCACTTTAGTGTTTTTGTAGAAGTTTGGTTAGAGAGTTGGAAGAGGAAAAGCCTTGTAAACCCTGAACCTTCTCAGAATCTAGAACAAAGAAGAGGTTTAGAGGGGAGAAAATAGCTTTTAGAACTAGACAGCCCTGTGTTTTGTTTGCAAAGACAAGCCCCAAAATACAGGAGAGTGTGGGTGTCCCAAAAGTGAAATTGAGATACTCTTGCTAGCATGTCCTTGGAGGTGCTAAAGGTTTACCAGATGTCAAAGACATCCATTTCTAAAGTTTTCAGGAAAATGCCAAAAAATTTTATCTTTAGACCTTAGGGCAGACTAACTCAGTGACTTGATTTGCAGGTGGGGTCTCTGGAGCAAGCCATGTTGGATGCCTTAGTTCTGGACAGAGTGGATTTTGTGAAATTACTTATAGAGAATGGAGTAAGCATGCATCGTTTTCTCACCATCTCCAGACTAGAGGAATTGTACAATACGGTAGGACCAAGCTAAGGCACTTTTTATTTTCTCTAATTTTTTTGTTTTACCTTCTCCTGCCCCCAACATGAATGTGAGTCCCTGCCTTCCCCTCCAAATGCATGGATCATTTTTCACAAATGCTCCCTTAGACAGCAAACACCAAGTCACCAGAAATCCACTTGTTTTAACTGCTCAGTTGTCAGGATCTAAGAGGCAGAAAGTTACGTGATCACCAAAAGGTAATGTTCTCAGGTCCTTATGCAAAACTACAAGGCTCTGGAAATTAGAACATACTTTGTTCTGTAAACCCACAGTGTGTGAGACAATGAGCAGAGCAGGACTGATTTAACTCCAACCATCAAAGGAGGCCAGTTAACTATCCTGCACCATCTTGTTATCCTCAGCACTATGAAGTTCATTCACTGCAGTATAACAGGATAAAATGTAAAAATTTCTTGTTTGGAGTTACCCAGGAAGATTTTTTTGCTTTGTTTTTATAACAATTTGTTAATTCATTCACT
>NW_011441178.1:0-1174 GCF_000754665.1 Bison bison bison | reverse complement strand
TGATAAACAAATGTTCAACTTAAACCTCCTAAATTAACTCAAGGAAATGCAAATTAAAATCACAGCATCATATCACCACACACTCAGCAGAATGTCTAAATGAAATGACACAAAATAATAAGTGTTAGTGAGGACGTGGAACTGAAACTCTCATGTGCTGCTGGCAGGAGTGTAAAATGATGCAACCACGGTGCAAATTATGTGCACAGCTGAGCATAAGCACACGCTCCTGTCCCAGCAATGCCACTCCTTTATTACATACTTAACAGAAATGAAGACATGTTCACAATGACACTATCTGTAAAAGTACTAGAAACCCCCAAATGCCCATCAACAATAGAATGGATAAAATGTGGTATATTCATGCAATAGATGAACACTTCACAACTACATGCAACAACATGGATCTCAAACACAATGCTGAAAACCAGACATAAAGAGCACGTATCACATGATTCTGTTTATATTGCACAAAGCAGGCAAAACTAACCTATGGTGTCAGAAGTCAGGACAGGAGTTATCCTGGGGGAGGAAGTGGGCAGTGACTGAGGGGGAACAAGGGTGACTTCCGGGGTACTGGGGTTGTGATCTGGATGCTGGGTATGGTTATTTGCATCTGAAAAATTCAACCTGCACACTTATGAACTGTACACTTCTCAATATGCGTATTACAGTTTTTCTTTTGCGTAGTACAAGAGTCACCCTTCTGCGGGAGGGTGTAATGTCCAATGTGGTATTTGAATTACAGAAGCCCTCCTGCCATCCTGAGGGGGTGGGCAGTCTGAGGTCCAAGTCACACGGTGGGGCTGGGAAAAAACCACTAGATCTTTGATGGCATTGTCGAGTCACTACATACACAACCCTAGGACCGTCTTCTGGAACTCTTGGATCAAGTAAGTTTTCTTCCCCATTTAAACCAGCTGAATTAAGAGATCTCTATTATTTGCAGCCAAAATCACCTGAATACAATGGCAAAACTCTCCCATCCTCTCTGCCTGAATGCCTTCACCAGCTGCCTGTGCTGGCTGCCTCCATCTCCTCATCCTCACTTCTGAGCCCACTCAGGCCTGGCATCTGTGCCAAGCTTCCCGCTGACAGCTCTCCCTAGGGACTAGAAGGTGTCCATAGAACTAAACCCAAGTTCCAAAGGGCTTCCCAGCAACAGGCCCTGTTG
>NW_011441177.1:0-1174 GCF_000754665.1 Bison bison bison | reverse complement strand
TTTTCATATTCACTGAACCAGGGCAAAGTTTTCCATCCCAGGCTGACGTCATCCCCAGACTGCGGGTTTCCTAATACCGCGTCTGCTGGTGCAGAGACTCTGACCTACTCGCTGTAGCCTGTGAGAGCATCCTTCCTGTTTTTGCTGCAGCCTGGAATGTGATGCCTGGAAAAAGGGACTCCGCCTATTGCCTGTCAAATCTCCATGACGTCAGAGTCTCTTCCTTTTGCTCCTCACTCCTCTCTTCAAAGAGGACACTCGGGAAGGGGCCAGGTGCCAGGAAGGGACTCAGCTTCACACTCAGAGGGTTCCCTTTCCCATTGCACTTGCAAAACATTCCAGTGAGAGTTTACCTCCCCTCCAGGGCCCAATCCAGGTACAAAGGCATATAGCTTCTAGTAACCCTTGGTTGTTAATAGTAAGAGTTTGGTACAGGATATGAACAGCCAGTGCAGTGGAGCTAAATCTGTGCCATGGTGTGCAAGCCTATCATGTATCTTGGGGACCCTTGTGTGTGTGTGACAGTCTCTGACCTTAAGATGGGGTGAATAAGGCTCATGCAAACTTAGCCATTCAAACAGCATATCGTACAAGAGAAAATGAGAGAATGGGCAATGTTTATCAGCCCAAGTATAATTTTAATACAGTGTAGGTGCTCCCAAACACAAAGTTTCTAGTTCAAAAGCTATTAATGATGTTATCAAAAGGGTAGTAACGAAAAGAGTGGTAACAGACTTAGTGCATGCTTGCACGCACGCACGCACAGGCACCACTGTGACATATGTATACAAAGTTGTATGGCTATGCTTTTCTTGACAAACCAGGCTCTACTATTTGCTCTCAGTCAGGATAGCAGCAGGAAGTAGAATTTAGGAAGGAGCATGAAGCCCTATTATACTGAAGACACAGAGATTAGATTAAAATAAAATAAGTTCCAACACTCCCACACTGCAGTCATAGGCAGGTCTTCCTCAGCGTAGTTGATGATGCTTGGGCAAGGTTCACAGAATCTAGAAGGAACTTCTAGATTTCCTGTCGAAGCCCACTGTGATTATTTAGTACTTATTCAACTTCATGAGCGACTTCACTTTGACTTTTCACTTTCATGCATTGGAGAAGGAAATGGCAACCCACTCCAGTGTTCTTGCCTGGAGAATCCCAGGGACGGGGGAGC
>NW_011441176.1:0-1175 GCF_000754665.1 Bison bison bison | reverse complement strand
CATGAATTGCAGCACGCCAGGCCTCCCTGTCCATCACCAACTCCCGGAGTTCACCCAAACTCACGTCCAAAAGTTCACATTAAGAAAAGGCCAAATACTAGCCAAGCCGCGACACCACTAGCATCTGATATGGGATCAACCCCCTCCGTCAGAAATGCAGGAGGCATGTGGCTGTGGCAATGAACAAACCTATGAAAGAAGGCCTAATGGACCTTGTTATTTACCTTGATTCTTAGAGTTCAACTCAAACAGTAAAACTTAGTTAAATCATGCACTAAATAGAAACGCAGCACTCGCCAGAGTAGTCAGCAAACAACACTGGCACCGACAACCCGACTAAGTGCAATACAATTCACCCCAGAGTAGTTTGGGCCAAGTTTTCAGTGTCAGGAATAAAAATGTGACCATGTGCTTCCATGAGCCATGGTGTAAACCGGAGTGGTGCTGGCCTGCAAGCTCCACCTAGGCCAGTGCTCAAGGTCTGGGGCATCAGAAGGCCAGAGGTCAAGCCCAAAGAGGGCCACGTACAGGTCACAAGGAGGCCTGCTTTGGTCACTTGCCAGGGGTGGAGGAGGTATGGGGCAGGGGACAAATTCAGAGATGTAAGTCAAAATGAAGTTGCAGTTAACATCTGAGGAAGGTTTCCCAGATTTCTGTAGGTGTTTCCATGCATCTGGATTGGGGGATAAGTAAATGGTGTGAAATGTAGCAGGTGTCACAGGACAACAGCTATCCTCAGCCTTGAAGAAGGACACTTCCTGCCTCAGCACTGTCCCCAGTGATCTGGGCCTGTGTCTTGCAGGGCAAGACCTCACTGAGGACAGAGACCATACTCTAGTTTTGCATCTCCCGTGTGGCCCACAACTGTGCTTCGTATACATTAGATGCTCGATACACAAGGACTGGTGAGATGACGAAGTTAACTACATCAAGTATCTACTCTTTCCTTTTGTCAGACATGATTCTTCTCCTAAGTCCCCAGTGTCCTCAAAAATGCCACTTAAAAGTCTCCACCAAAGTTTAAGACCCAGTCACACCCAAGTTTAAATCCCATTCTGCTACTTAATAATGAACACTTCTGCCATGACAAAAATGTGTCAAGCACTACCCTGAACACTTGTATACACTAACTCCTTTCATCCTCACAATAACCCAAAGGTAGATACTATTATTGT
>NW_011441175.1:0-1175 GCF_000754665.1 Bison bison bison | reverse complement strand
TTTTTTTTTTTTTAATTTGAGAGGACTTAGCCTGGAGAGTTATTAACATTCCTCTCATTTTGTAAGCTTCAGCAGAATTTTGCCATTGCCAGATGAACTGATGTTGAATTTTGACTCTAATAAATAGTCATGAGGAGCAGATTTTTTAATCATTTGGTGATAAGCTTTGCCAGAAGATGAAGAATGTTTTAGTCTCCCGAGATGATAAATCTAAAAGTGGGCAAGTGAATTGACTCTAAAAATCAGAGTCACAAAAACACCTGCATTGTAAACTTACTCTCATGCTGACAAAATTGACTGTTTTTTTAAGATCAGTAAGGACTCAGTGACAGGTTTGCTTTTGCTTCCATCGTGCACATGGTTTTCATACAGCTTCTAAGGGGCATGCACACACGTACACACGGACACTTGGGGAATTTAATCTGTTAAATACATAGTTAGCCTCCGGTGATGTTGTAAAATCAGTGAAGTTTGCCTTTTCCTAGCTTTCTTTTTTTTGCTTTCCTCTGTTGATTTTTAAATTAATCTAACCCTGAACCTTTCAAGAATTTAAAAAAAAAAAGTTACTCTTCACACCCCTAAGTGAATTGTCAGTGTCGCAAGCACATTTGTATACAGAGCAAATCTCCCTTGACTAAAATGAATGACTAATGAATAATCAGCAGCTCACAAGTTCAAACTGCAGTTGCTGGTGATCACCAGACCTGCTTCATTCTCTCTTCGAGCACAGACAAGGGAGCATAAAGTATCTTTTAGCCACAAGTCTACCCAAGTTTTGTTTTCTTCCTCCTGGTTGCTTTCTCCAGTTAATCTCTACCTATCATGTGTGTGCGCGCTCCGTTGTGTCTGACTCTTTGCAACCCCATGGACGGTAGCCCACCAGGCTCCTCTATATCCATGGGATTTTCCAGGCACGAATACTGGAGTGGGTTGCATTTCCTCCTCACAGGGATCTTCCTGACCCAGGGATCAAACCTGCATTTCCTGTATCTGCTGCACTGAAGGCAGATTCTCTACCTGTTGAGCCATCAGGGAAGCTCAAACCTCTACCTATACTAGTTAGTAAATTAAAAATTTGTATTGTGAAATTTCATACTAGGTAACATAGTTGCTTTTGTTGTTGCTTGGTTTTTTTTTTTTTTTTCTTCCTACAATATTTTCAAAAAGCAAAGGAG
>NW_011441174.1:0-1175 GCF_000754665.1 Bison bison bison | reverse complement strand
GTCTCTTGTCTCCATCAAAAATTTCCATCAGAGGCCCAGTTACCCACCAACTGTTCAATAATGCTTCTAGCTTGGTTAATTCACTCATCAGTAGCATCTTTGGTTTTCCCCTACTGGACTAACTTCACCAACCAAAGAAGAAGTAGAGAGTTTTAAATTGAAGAGCTACAACAAACACAGAACATCTCAGATATTCCAGACCCTATCTAGTTCATCTCTGGATTCCCAGTGATCTGAGAGAGAGGGTAGGTGGGGGTCACAATGTCCCATGTTGTCAGAGGGGCTGCTCCAGGGCTCCGAACTCTGGAAGAAGTGTCTTTGAGGGGAGCCCTTGGAGGATGGCTCCAGAGGTGGATCTGGGGAGATCTCAAGGCTCCGAAGAAGCTCGGTGTCCCTGGATATATGATACCAGACTCATGTCATCCATACCAGACTCTCCTCTTTTTGCCCAGAGTAATGGCTAACCCCCCTCCTCTCTCACAGATGCTGCCACTGACCAGATGGGAAAGACGAAGGCACGAGAAGCCAGGGTCCTAGCCCACAGTTAACTCCTGAGCACCCCTCTTTTTCACACGACTTTTTCTCCTTTTTTAGCTTCTTTCTTGTGTTTGCAAATGATCAATCCGGCGATGTCAATGCAGTTTGTCCCAGAAGAGCCCCCTCCCTGGTCTCGGCTCCTCTGCTGGCTCCCCCGGGTAACCCGCTGCCCAGCTGGCTGCTGCCTGGGGGTGGGGAGACAAAGACGCCCTCTTTAGATCAGGCCATGACCTGTGCTCACTGGAGCTTTTACGCATCTCTGCCATTCCTGCCTTTATCAGATTAGTTTTAATTAGACAAATGAAAATCACATGGAGTGGGGGGAGAGGCAGCCTGAGCTAGGAGGAGTGCCTTTCAACAAAAGGACAAGGGTAAGGGGGCCGTCGGGAAAGGGGAGGGGTGGGTGGTGGCCCACGCGCGTGCGCGCGCACGTGTGTGTGTGTGTGTGTGTGTGTGCACGCGCACACGTGCGTGCACGTGTCTTCACACAAGGGCTTTCCAGGAGAAGAGGGCCTGGCAGCTACTCAGAAAAGCTCAAAGTGCCATCACTAACTTGGAAGGAACCTAGACAGTTTCGATCAAGAAGGGCTGGAGCATTTTGAGAGTCACAGACCAGAAGGCTCTAGAGCAGTGATGTC
>NW_011441173.1:0-1175 GCF_000754665.1 Bison bison bison | reverse complement strand
TATCCACACGCTTTCAAGACAGTAATGGGAGCAGCTCCTGAGCTGAAAGTACGTCTGGAAACTGCTGTTAGAGCAAGTCAAGCTAGTAAGGCTAAAGTGGCCACCAGGCAGCCAGCCCCAACCGTGCACTCTGCACCAACAATTAAGCTAAAAACAAGTTTCTTTTAATGTGCAATTCCATTTATTTTTGTTTATATTGTCAGTATCATTCCAGTCTATAGGTTCAACTTTATTTATACACAGGAATTATATGCTTCCGAGGTAGGGTAAGTGAAATAATGCTCACACTGGTTTCTGATTTTGAAGGAATGATTTTTTTTTTATTGTGGTGAATGTGCTTTCATTTTTTCTCCTAATAATGTTTCTCTTTTATGAATTAATTTATTTTTTAAACACTAAGCCATAATCTTTTAAATTAAATGCAAAATATTGTATCATGTAGTTGGGCGGCCTGTTGTTATTGTCAGGAAAAAAATGGTATATTCAGTAGCATCTGTTACCAAAAAAAATTAACTGAAAAGCAAGCAGAATTTAAATTTTGAAGAAACAAAATAATGTGAAGTGTCTGTTTCATGGTGTATATATTAAGAATAAAGTTACATTTTCTTAGCATTTCTCAGAAAGTCCTTACCTTTCTGCTAGATCTTCTTGCTTTCATATTAGATTACTAAATTATGCTTGTGTATATTTTAGTTAACTGAATGAAAACTCTCATTTAAAGATCCATTAAAATGATTCAAATATGGAATAATGTTCTGGTTTTTTTAATGGCTGCAATTTTTTAATGGCTGCAAGTTTTTAATGGCTCACTTATGCTTTGTAATTACAGAGCCTTGAGTTCTGGCTCTGGTTGGTTTCATTCATCAAATATTAATATTGAGTGCCTACTATGTAGACGGCATCGAGCTAAGTGCTGGAGGGCATACAAAAATGAATTAGTCATAGTTAGGCCAGTCTCTCATGCAGTGGGAATTTTAGCACATCAAATAGATAATTGATGAATGAATGTTTGTCATACTGTTTAGCACACTTTAAACACCAAATTTTACCAGATGTGTAATGTAGACTGAACCTTTCTGAACGTTCCAAATACGTACCTTGTCATCACCTACTGCTGCTGCTGCTGCTAAGTCACTTCAGTCGTGTCCGACTCTGTGCGACCCCATAGACGGCAG
>NW_011441172.1:0-1176 GCF_000754665.1 Bison bison bison | reverse complement strand
CTCCAGGGTGGATTTTCTGCCTCATACACGGGGGTTGTGACACCGGCAGCTTCCCAGCCGGATGTTCCCTAAGAATTTCAGAAGGAAATAACATTTCATGTGATTAAAGGCAATGATCTTGAGCTGGTATCACTTTTCTTCTTTTATTGAACACAATGAAAATATAATTACATCCTTTATGTAAAATCTCACGCATATGAACAGCGGTCACCGAATTACAATATGATGGTCATACATTTTGGTTGCATGTGTCTATTCATTATGCTTTGGGCAGGAAGATCCCAGTGTTTGCTTTAAATTCCATTATACCATCATCAAGAGGCCGTGGAGCGGGCGAAGGGGACCCAACAAAGAAATGGCCACGATCTCACAAAATCGCAGAATGCAGAACCACCCACTCTGGTGGCAGCCATCCTGAGCTGGTGGTGGGGAGGAGGGAAAGCGAGGGGCAGACCTGACACCTCCTGAAAGTGCCCCTGTTAACTGGAGCAAGATGCTGAGAGGAGGTTTCCATGGAGCCGTGTGAATAATGGAGAAATACAAGTGGTCTATTTAATTTATCATGAAGAAGAATTTCCTCCAAGCCCTGCCTAAACCCGGAGTTTCCCTTCCAATGATGAGAATAAATCATTACATTAGATTTCATGAGCTCTGACTAGATTTCTCTTTTAACCCCATGAAGATGTCACTTGCTGAGCCCTGTCCTGTCACCTGGGGCTCAGGGATTACCTAGGTGGACCAGGCATGTGGGCTGTTCTGTAGATGGAGGGAGGGGGAGGAAGGGTCTTTGGATCTGTACACCCTCCTGCCTCCTCCTAGAGCCCCCAGCACACCCCTCTGCTCTTCCCCACCCCCTCCATCGGCACTGAGAACCAGCTGCTGTAATAATTGCCCAAGGCAGACATTTTCTAAACATTAATTCTCCTGGGATAAAATCATTAATTAAAAAGGAATTAATGTATTCTGAAGGCAAGTATAAATTAGCTGGGGATTGTTCACTCTTAGATCATTTTAGTCATGGATGAAAACATGAGACATTAAAGCTAGTGCACAGACAAGACTCGACACTTTCTGAGATTCTCCTTGTGCTTGGATGTCTGTGTCCCGTCTAACTGATGTTTTGATTGGATTTTTGTGATCTCTGCTCTGCTAGTGAGAGATAATGTACGTGCATTT
>NW_011441171.1:0-1176 GCF_000754665.1 Bison bison bison | reverse complement strand
TAGAATATAGGCTAAAATTGTAATATAATATCAAAAGCAACAGTGAAACAGCACAGCTCAGCAACTATAAATTTCAGAAACAGCCCAGGGGTCAGGCCACTGTCAAGGAAAAACATACACTCACATGTGCACTTCCCTCCAAGCATCAATTAAATAGACACCAAATGTAGCTCTTACACATTTATGCTAATAAAGTCTGATGATTTGAAGTAAGTAACTCAATCATCCAATTTAATGGTCTTTATCTTTGAAATTTATCATTTCAATATTAACATAAAGAGAAATATTATGAATTTATAATCCTTAATACTCTCTTATATGTTAAATCATTGACTTCATTTTAGAAAGTGCAATAGTTTTCTTAATTAAACATTCAGTAATTAAAAAGCAAAGTAATATAAAGTATAAATAATTTTATTCAGGCACCAAAAATTCCAATCAGAGAATTAATAAGATTTGATGCTTCATATTTCATTACCCATAAATAGCTTTTGTAGGTAACACTATTTATTGACTATACTTCATTGCTGTCTTTTGCTGTTTTTCTCCATCTTTCTTTCATTGACTCTAATTATCCTCTTTTTAACCTAGAAAAAAAATTTTAATTATACACTCTGCAGTCATGCTATTGAATAACTGAAAATTCTAAACAGTTCACGTACATGAGAAACATAACCATACTTCATATAATGTCCTTATTTTACACTACAGGGATGTTTAGAGAAACAGCCTACAATAGAACAAGAAATGAAACTACAGAATACCACTCGATTACTTGGAAACTGTCATTATTGTAAACAGTATACATTTAAACTATCACAATGGAATCTCAAATTTTAAACTCAACACAGAAGGTTAAATACCAGTAGAAAAGTAAGTATGGGTTGAGAACTAAAATTGTTTTAATTCCACAACATGATCAGAGTGTGTATACAACTGACTTCAAGAACAACCTAACCAGAGAATAAACTGATGCAAACAGCATGCCAGCCAAAAATCAGCTTTCTGCCAAAGGTTTTCCCCAAGAGATGAATAACGTTTTCTGTAAGTCCATGGAAATTGCAGAATTGGTTTGGTAATGCAATACACTTAGCCACTTTTTATGAATAATTTAACATTTCTGTTCTCTACTAGATAGTATCAGTTCAGTCGCTCAGTCGTGTCCAACTCTTTGAG
>NW_011441170.1:0-1176 GCF_000754665.1 Bison bison bison | reverse complement strand
TTAGTGACTGAACAACAACAAAATTATTAATAATATGGTTAATTTTCATTTCTTCTCTTTGTTACTGTGTCAGTTTGATTATTTTGAAGCAAAATAATTTTTTAAATATTTTGGTTCTTTATATTTAATTTTTTATGTATTCAAATTTGAACATTTTAAATGCTATTACATTTTAAATTCTAACATAGATCATTAATGTCAATAGAACATAAATAACATGAAAATCTTGATTTTTTTAGCACCATAGTTTTTGTAAATTACACGAGTTTATGATCTTGTATGCCTTCAGTTTGTATCACCCAACGTTACTAGTCCATGGACAGAACACTGGAAAATGCACGATAGTCTAGAACTCAGCTGTCTTTGCTGGTTTGCCAGTTTTCGAGGAGTGCACCGAGTAGGTCGTTCTCTCTGTGCATCTCTGGTTCTCGGTGTAGGACCACTTGCTGTCCCACTTGATGACTCTCGAGTCCACGTGGAGGTCCACGTGCCCCTTGACCTCCACTCTGCTCTGGGCCTGCACGCAGAACATTGGGATAAATCAACTAGAAACGTTGCTTTTCCTTCCTGGTATTTTTCAACAGCTTAAGAGTCGAAGGGCCTCTCCATCTCCCCCAGGGGAGCCTGGGTCCCGGGTCCTCATCTGGGGAAGGGCCCTTGGTGGACGGGACACTCTTTCTAAAGCTGGGAGGCTCACAGCATCAACCTGAGCTCCTGTCAAGGTTTGTAGAAATCAGGAGGCTGGGGGACCAGGGCCCAGCGGAGGTGCAGCTCCCCCAGAACCGGGGGGAGGAAATGAGCCCGTGACAGGCAGCCCAGCACGCCCAGCGCCCCCCTCCTGACACGCGGCCCTGTCCACGCCAGCAGTGTGTGCACGGCAAGGGCAAGGCTTGTTTGTGATTCCTCCGTTCAGTTAGAAACGCCTCGCTCTGATGGAGTCTGTATCTGGAAGCACAGAGACGCACGAACCTCTTTTCTTTGAAAAGACCCATAGAGAAAAGTCGCGAAAACTTCCCGGCTGTGCCGGCACGGGTGCGACGGCTGTGGGCACGTGGAGAAGGGCACGGTCACAGAGCCCTGGTGTCAGGGGTGCCGTGACGGCCGGGAGCTGGGGGCCGTGTGTGCCTGAGGGGGCGGCCACTGACCATGGGGGCTCAGTGGCGACGGCCAGGAGTG
>NW_011441169.1:0-1176 GCF_000754665.1 Bison bison bison | reverse complement strand
CTAGCTTGAACATCAGGAAGTTCACGGTTCACGTATTGCTGAAGCCTGGCTTGGAGAATTTGAGCATTACTTTACTAGCATGTGAGATATCCTTCATTTTGGTTATTGCATTCTTTAATTCTGTTTCATTGTTCTTTGTATTTTCTAATTCTTTTTTGAAAGCTTATAATTTCTTGCTCTCTGCATCTGTGCTCCTGCCAAGTCCTTTGATCGTCTTTACAGCCATTACTCTGAAGTGTTTCTTGGGTAGACTGCCTACCTCCACATCACTTAGTTTTTCTTACGAGGTTTTATCTTGTTCCTTCACCTTATATATATTTCTCTGTCACCTCATTTTATCTCAAGTGCTGTTTGTATTTTATGTATGTGGTTAGGTTGGTTACGCTTCTCGACTTTAGAGAAGTGTTCCTCTGTGGGAGACATCCTTTTGCATCCCAGCAGTGTCCACCCACCGAGGGCCAGGGGCCAGGTAGTCCCAGGGTAGTGTCTGGCCTGAATTTGCAGATTATTGTGTGGGTTGCGGAACAGTGGTTTTCTCTCTTTGAGAGGCTGGTCACTGTCCCCTGGTGGGTGGAGTTGGGTTTTGATCCTCTGGCAAACCCTGGGTCTGACTCTCCTTCACTTATTCCTTGTCTCTTTTAGGTGGTTCCTTCATCAGCTTCAGGCCAAGCTCGAAGTTACTATGTCGACTGGAGAATGTTGCGTGATGTAAAGAGAAGAAAAATGGCCTACGAGTATGCAGATGAGAGGCTACGGATCAATTCTCTCAGGAAGAATACTATTCTTCCAAAACACCTTCAGGTTAGCTAATTAAGATGAGTATCTGCCAGAAAATCGTTAACTCAAATCACTTCATACTGTTGAAACTTAGTATACTTTGTGGAGACTAGAATCTCGTTTTCTTGGTCAACATAAACAAATACCATTGAAACTTTTGATTATTTTCAAATAAAAAAATTATTCATTCTTAACTAGCCTTTCAACCATTTCATTAGGTGATACTTAGAAAGTACTGAGGCATGGTGACCACACAGAAATTGGAGTTATTTGACCTATAGTGTCTCTCCAGTTCATCCCAGTCTTTCAGCGTGCCCAGCACATGACCTACACTATTCCTTATCCAAGGCCATCCCTAAGCCTGCTTCTGAATTTCTTTACCCATGAGGTGGCCTTCCG
>NW_011441168.1:0-1176 GCF_000754665.1 Bison bison bison | reverse complement strand
GTGAAAGTGAAGTCGCTCAGTCGTGTCCGACTCCTAGTGACCCCATGGACTGCAGCCTACCAGGCTTCTCCGTCCATGGGATTTTCCAGGCAAGAGTCCTGGAGTGGCGTGCCATTGCCTTCTTCACTTACTTAGTCCCTTACAGCAACACAAATTGTACGATTACTGGATGATTATTTTGAAGTAGCGCTTACTGGGCAATTGCTTTCTTTTAAATTTTAAAATTAAAAAAATTAAAATATTTTATTGAGATATAATTGCAGTTGCTTTTGACCAACAGTCTCCTTTCTCTTTTAGTTCTTTATAAAGTTTCATTTGAAAATAGAACCCTGCCCTTAGAAATTTTTGATAATCTGTTTTATGTATAAATGGTAGGGACTCTAATATGACATTAATTTATTGAGCACGTTTGTATTAAGCACTTCCTATGAGTGAGGCATTGTGCTAGGGAATCAGGATGCATTAATGAACAAAACACAATAATTTCTGTTGTAATAAAGCTTGCAATCTATGGTAGCTAAAGACCAACAAAATTTAGCAGAAAAAAGACAAACTCTGGGAAATGGTGGAAGAGCAGAAGGGGTGGTCAGGCTGGTGTTGACTAAAAAGGAGATGGCATTTGTTGATACTTTTCCAGAAACTTAAAATGTGGGAGTGGAGAGGTATTAACATGATGATGTTGGGGTGTTGGGTGACTGAGCCTTTTTGTTTCTTTGTTGTTTGGTTCATTTGTTTTTAAGATGAGAGATAATAAAACATTTATTTTTTTAAGTGCTCAAGGAATAATCGACAGAGAAGGAGAGACAGGAGGTGCAAGGAAAAAAGGGGCAACTCAGGAAGCTTTGCCACTTTCTTCACAATATGTCCTGCGGCAAGTCTTTTCAATACTGGGTCTTGGTTCCCCTGTTTTTAAAATAAGGAGGTTGGACCAGCTCAGTTGTTTTCAAATCAGAGTCAGGGGTTTTGCAGCCATTTGAATTTTAAAGTATACTTCTATTCAGTTTTAAGAATTGCAATAACAAAAATTATATTCCCCCAATTTCTTTTTTTTAATATTATTTTTTATTTACTTGGTTGCATGGAGTCTTGTGGCACGTGGGATTTAGTTCCCCGACCAGGGATCGAACCCAGGCCCCCTGTATTGGGAGTGCAGAGTCTTAACCACTGGACCACCAG
>NW_011441167.1:0-1177 GCF_000754665.1 Bison bison bison | reverse complement strand
GATTGGTGGGCTACAGTCCATGGGGTTGAAAGTATCAGTCTCTCAGTCATGTCCGATTCTTTGCACCCCCATGGACTGTAGCCCACCAATCTCCTCTGCCCGTGGGATTCTCCAGGCAAGAATATTGGAGTGGGTTGTCATTCCCTTCTCAAGGAGTGCGTTTGGAATACAGTGTTAATATTTAAGATGAGAACCTGTTACAGATCACATCTCCTACGTGCTGGTTGAGCTGAAGATCCCATGCCCACAGTTTATTTAACTTCTAGAGACTCTGCCAATGATTGAAGCTCCCTCTTTGTTCGTGACTTTCCTTCCCCATCTTTTTGGTTCCTAAGTGTGTCTGGTGTCTGGTGTGCCTTAATATCTGGCTCCTTTCAACTTAAAAGATTACAGAAGTTAGGTGCTCTGGAAGCAGTATGTGTACACAAGTGTATGACTCTGAGTCGTGGGTGCACTGAAGTTAGAGGTCTGATTTCCGATCCTACAGTTATATTCAGCTTGTGAGGTGCCACGAAATACGGAAGTTTCTTAATAAACTCTGCTCACTCTAAAGAAACAGGAAAACAATAACCCCTTTTCGTTTGACAGCACGATCTCAGGCCCACTGCCACCGTTACCTCCTTTCCTTGGAATCGTGATGGATAGGAAGAACAAGCGCGTCTGCAATCATAGAGTGCCAGACGCAAATGTAAACCGGCAGACAAGTTTATAGAGCGTGCAGCTGGAATTTGAGAACAACGAAACATTTGTTGGATTATACCTACAATTCAGCCAAACTGTCTTGTAAATAAAACGAGATACAGAACTAAATAAACGAATACAATTCTGTTGGATGTGGGTGTAGTCCCTATTGAGTTCTCAGGATCACCTAACTGCAATAGCAGGAAAATAGACAAGTGTATTTTGAGGCTGAATACATGCAGAAAAATAGCAAAAATACATTTTTTTTCTGTTAATTAAATATAGTCAATAAATTTCTCATGTTCTGACAATGAACGTTCTAGTTTTCAAACCAAGTTGTTGGTCAGTCGCTAAGTCACGTCTGACTCTGCAACCCCAGGGACTGTAGTCCACCCGGCTCCTCTGTCCACTGTTTCCTGGACTTTGCTCAAATTCATATATGTTGAGTCAGTGGTGCTATCTAACTATCTCGTCCTCTGCAGCCCCCTTCTCCTAT
>NW_011441166.1:0-1177 GCF_000754665.1 Bison bison bison | reverse complement strand
TGGAGAAGACTCTTGAGAGTCCCTTGGACTGCAAGGAGATCCAACCTGTCAATCCTAAAGGAAATCAACCCTGAATATTCATTGGAAGGAATGATGCTGAAATTGAAGCTCCTATACTTTGGCCACCTGATGTAAAGAGCCGACTCATTAGAAAAGATCCTAATGCTGGGAAAGATGGAGGGCAGGAAGAGAAGGGGGTTACAGAGGATGAGATGGTTGCATGACATCACCGACTCAATAGACATGTGTTTGAGCAAACTCTGGGCCATAGTGAAGGACAGGAAAGCCTGGCCAGCTGCAGTCCATGGGACTGCAGAGTCAGACATGACTTAGCAACTGAACAAAAACAACCACTCTTCCTATCAAGAGATGTCAGTCACACCCTCCTCAGTCTTACTCTTTACAGCCTGAAGAGTCCTTAGCAGAAAAGTCATTCATCTGAACACTTGTCCTCTCAGGAGACCCGTTCCCCTGCTCCAACGTGCTGAAGCCTGGAGACAGGGCATTTGCGAAAAGAATAAGGAGGAAGGGAACCAGAGCAGTTTCACCCAGCCAGTCCCCAAGGAATCTGATAGCAGCTGAGATGGTAGAGGTGGGAATGAGCTGGGACCGCTGCTGCACCCCTCCAGGGGGCACCATTCACATGACACCCCTTTATGGGGTGGGTGGTGCTGGTAAGCCTGTCTTTTTCCTTCCTGCTTTCCAGCTGCCATCTCCCTACCTTTGTTTTGTTTTTAATATTTATTTCTTTATTTATCTGGCAGTGTCAGGTCTTGGTTGCAGCACACAGCATCTTCCATTGTGGGGCACAGACTCTCTAGTGGTGGCCCTCAAGGGCACCATCCTACCCTCTATGACAGCAGAGGTAGCACTAAGATATGATTTGGTGCTGGCTCAGGGGAGGAGAAACTGTTGATCTCAAGTCTCTCTGCGCTACCTTCCTATTGGTTTCTGTGTACAACCGTGTTGTACTGGTTTAGCTTGTCTCCATTAACATGTAAAGAATGGTTTTTACGTACCTCAGAGATTCTGGTCCAACGTGGTTTATGCACTGGGATAAGTAAAAAGGAAAATGCAGAGACTCATCTAGGCATTAAAAGAAAAGATGATTGTTTCACTTATGCAACATCATGGTCAAGTGATAACATGCAGAGTACACACTGGCAAGGGGGGAAGG
>NW_011441165.1:0-1177 GCF_000754665.1 Bison bison bison | reverse complement strand
GTAAAATTATGGACACCAAATTGGACAAGGCCACAACTCACATCGTATAGTCAATGTGTATGGTCTTATATGGCATCTCTGTACATGGGTGTTTACGTTTTTTGGCAAGAGCAAAAGAAACATTTCTTTACAACAGTTGCAAAGAGTATAGTGTGTGTGTGTCTGTGTGTGTGTTGTGTGTGTGCCTGTGTGCTTGCACATGTATGTTTTGTGTTGATTAGAGGTTCTGAAGAAGACCAAAAAAAGAACATCTGGCTACTCACTAGATATAAGCTCCATGATGGCAAGAGTATTTGTCTTTTGTATTCACTGATGAATCTTAAGCACTTAGACTAATTCCTAGCACATAAGCTCTCAACAAATATTTGTTGAGTGAACAAACCTTGTATGTCTCATTCTTCCCCACAATAGAGAACCGAAAGTGATACCCCTGAGTTCTCATGTGAGTCCTGAAAATTGTTTATTTTATTCCAACAATAAAAAACACTTTGGAAAAATAAATTTAATGTTTATAATAACTTATGAGACTTCTGACATGTGCTAGCTATAGCCTAGGTACTTTTACATACATTAATTTGATAAACTTTTAAATCGGCAAAGGAGGTATGGTTGAGCATAATTTTACAGATGCTTTTAAAGATTTCCTTGAAACAGACAAGGAGACAATCCTGAAGAGTCTTAGTTACTTGTTTAACATAACATATAATAAATGGCTATATAGGGCCCTAAATATTGGTCCCTTGACTTCAAGTCCAGTGGTTTATTCAATCTTCTGAAACATATGTTTTAATTTTTTAAAGAAGCACTGGAGTTTTATTACATTTTACATATTCAGAATCCACATAAGGTTCCATCTGGAAAAAAGATTGGCAATACTCACACACTCACACACATTTACATACATGCACACACACACACTCTGTTTTAATTTTTATAGTAGGAGTTAGCTTATTTTATTCAGTGACATGCTCCATCACATTTTATATTTTCTGTGTTGTAGTAAGAGGAACACTTTATACCAGAGGAAAGATGACACTAGAAAACCTTTAGTCTTGCCTCTAAAATTTTCTCCCTAATCCTTCTTCTATTCAACTGGAGTGTATTTGTAGTCTGGACTGATGCTGGTCCAGATCCGCAGTTCCTATGAGTATATGAGAGATGCAGGGCATGGATGGGT
>NW_011441164.1:0-1178 GCF_000754665.1 Bison bison bison | reverse complement strand
GAGGCAGAGATTTTCCAGGCAAGAGTACTGGAGTGGGGTGCCATTGCCTTCTCCGAAATGTATGTATACATAACATTAAAAAAAAAATGAAGTGGGAATGTATTAAAGATCTTGCTCTTTTCACTTCATACTGTTTCTTAAAGAATTTTTCATAGTAGCAAACACAGATATACATAATAGTAATTTCCCCGGTGTTTAACCCTGTATTTCTAGGTAATAGGCTTATGCTGTTGTTTATGAATTTGTTAATTATAGATATCACCTGTTGAGTTTCTGCCCTGATCTATGATGCTATATAGCTTTACTACACCTTTCCATTTCTCCTTTCATCCCTCCTTTTGGCTAAAATAATAAACAGCTTTTGGTTAAAGTAATAAATGTTCACCTTACTATGCTGCAGGGTTTTTTTGTTTGTTTTTTGGCCACACTTTGAGGCTTGTGGGATCCTAGTTCTCCGACCAGGGATCGAACCTTTGCCCCCCTGCAATGGAAGCACGGAGTCCTAACCCCTGGACTGCCAGGGAAATCTCTGCCTCAGTTACTTCGACTACTTTGTGAAGTACTGAATTTGGTGATTGAATATTATGTGATGTTGACTATCACTAAAAATTATAGATTTCATTCAATCCTTTTCTTCCATATTAGAAACTTTCCTCGCGCTTCTGCTGGTTCATTGTCATCCATTCAGATTTCAGAATGAGACGTGGGAAAACAGATCCTGAGCTCTGGGCACATGGAGTGCTCGATCTGCTGGGCTTCTACCTGAAGGCCGGTGGGGAGGGCTAGCCTGTCTCTGGGGCCTTTCCTCCTGAAAGGTGTGCTCCAGTTGTCCCCACAGGGAGTGGCCACAGCTGCCAGTGTTCCTGGGGCAGAGAGGAGGGTAAGGGCTGCAGTCCCAGGGGTGAGAGGGGAGATCTCCACTCCTCCAGTGCCCCAGCGCGGCCGTGCTCTGGGCCTGCTGTTCCCAGCTCTGAAGCCCCATGGCTTTGGTTCTCTAAAGAATCCATCCTGTGTGCGGGGTCAGTGGGGAGAGGAGTGGTTGGCAATAAGCAATGTGCTTTCTATTACCTGAACCCCAGATACCAGGCCTCTGCAATGCTGAGGGCGAAGTGGCCACAGTGCTGAGTAGCACCTTTCTCTCCTCTTTTATTAGTTAATAATCATCTTTTTTTTTTTTT
>NW_011441163.1:0-1178 GCF_000754665.1 Bison bison bison | reverse complement strand
TGGCCTGGCTTCAAAGCCACCATGGGCTTTGTCACAGCAGACGGCCTGCCTAGATACATGCTCTTGGGGAGCTTCATATCGTTCACTTTGCACTAGCTGTAATTGTCAGGATGATTCTCCCGTTGTTGGGGATTTTTTTTACCTTCCTTATTTCCCAGAGAGCCCCTCCTGGAAATTTCGGAGAGGGGGCTCTGCTCTCTCCAGGGACCTTCACAGAGCAGGGGACTGCTGTATCTCTTCTTATTTTGAAATGGGCTTTGTGGTATTTTACCAGCCCAGAGTATTCCAGGAGAGTTTTCTTCCATGTTTTCTGAGGAATGCATCTAAATGCATGTGGTATTCCTATTTCCATTAACTCTGTGTGTGGTGTCGCTGTAGGAGCGTCAGGAAGCAGAGAAAATGTTCAAGGGCAAACGGGGTGCACAACTTGCAAAGGATATTGCCAGGAGAAGCAAAACGTAAGATCCGGATATCCAACTTCACTCCACTTCACCTTCAGAAACATTATCTGTCTGGCATTTTGCCTCTTGCAAAATGAAATGAAACACCTGTGACTAATACAGTCCTAAATTTGCACAGTGATGATCCATGGCCCACAGTGGCCCCTATATCACGTGAGATTTCTAGCAGATGAGAGCAGACGCTCCAGTATTCAGTCTGCTGTGATAGTACTGCACCCTCTTCCTCTGTGGCAAGATGAACTGGGTGGTGTTTCTGAAGGAGAGAGTTTCTTGTATCAGTTTGTTAACAAAGATAAGATACTACACTGGTTGAATTACTTTCAAAGCTTTTGAAAGTAAAAGAGAAGCAATTTCTGTCAGTTTGGATTTGACAGTTTTGTTCTTCCCTCCCCTCCCAAGTTTCAATCCAGGTGCTGGTTTGCCAACTGACAAAAAGAAAGGTGGGCCATCCCCAGGGGACGTGGAAGCCATCAAGGTGAGCACGAGTCAGGATTCTCAGACTGGAGTGAGCTGTTCAGTCATGTAGTAACTCAAGTAATGAGTTAGACACCGCAGGTTTCTCCCACGGTTGTTAGAATCCAGCTACATTTTTGTAAGGAAAAACTAGCTTTCAGTTCAGTCGCTCAGTCGTGTCCGACTCTTTGCGAGCCCATGAATCACAGCACGCCAGGCCTCCCTGTCCATCACCAACTCCCAGAGTTCACTCAGACTCACGTC
>NW_011441162.1:0-1178 GCF_000754665.1 Bison bison bison | reverse complement strand
CCACCCTCTTACTCAGCTGTCACTCTGTAGGCTGGATCATGCTTCTTAGAAGCTGCTCACTCTTCCATTCACCAGTGACTTCCAGATTGTTCATTCTGCATGTTTGACACTTTTTTACTCTTTATCTGCTATCCTTTAAGATTTAACATAGAAGGAAATTCCTGGGGACAGTCTTCCTGATCCTCATTTCTCCTGCATGCTCGTGGGCCCCTGTGAATATCCACATCTACAGGCTTCGGTCCTCAACTGTGACCCTTGGTGTGTGTATCCATCTCCTGAATTAGGTTTATAAGCTTCTTAGAGTCAGAGACTGTGTTCTTCATGTTTGTAGACAGTTGGTGCAGTGCTTACCATAGAGCAGGTGCTCAGTAAATGTTTGTTAACTTAATTGGGATTAGCAATCATCTCAGTCATGTGTCTGTGTGTGTGTATGTGAAGATGGCTGTTCAGGAAGTGGGGTGGAGAGAGAAAAAAAGAGAGAGAGAGATTGAGTTAGTTAGCCACCATCTTACATTTTCACTTCTTCCGTCTCTCTGGTATTTAATCCTTTTCCTCTAGGATCCTTTTTCCATTGATTGCAATTATTTTGAAGTTTTATCCAGTCATTTATAGTATTGGAATATTATTGTTGCTGTTGTTTAGTTGCTAAGTCATATCTGACTCTTGTGACCCCATGGATTGTAGCCCACCAGCCTCCTGTGTCCATGCGATTCTCCAGGCAAGAATACTGGAGTGGGTTGCCATTTCCTTCTCCAATGGATCTTCCTGACCCAGAGATCAAATCTGTGTTTCCTGCATTGCAGGTGGATTCTTTACTGCTGAGCCACCCAGAAAAGCCACAAGTATTGGAATAATTTAGTTTAACATCACTTGCATATTTAGTAAGCACAGCTTGGATTCCCGCATTGTGGTCATCAGTACAGGCAGACATAGATTGCACAGGGCATATACCTGGGACAAAGCCTGGTAAACCTCTCCAAGTGCTTGTGAGACAGTTCCTTTGATTGGTTTTGCCCTGAAGTTAAATACTAACTCCTAACCCCGAGTGTCCCAGGAAGAGTGTATTTTATGCCTCATACAAGAGATAGGAGGACTTGGGTCAGCAAATCCTCTCACAGAGAAGATGCTGTGTGAAGATTGGGGCTGGCTAGAAACTTAGAACTTTTTTTTTTTTTTTT
>NW_011441161.1:0-1178 GCF_000754665.1 Bison bison bison | reverse complement strand
TGCCCTGGTAGAAGAATGAAGGGAGGATGTTGACAGTGAAGTTCTCAGCAAAGAAGTTCAATGTTCCCTCTTTCTTAGAAAGAGGTTTAACCATACCTCCGAAGAAACTTGTGATGAAAGAGTTTTTGTTTCTTAGGAAGACTTGTGCTTGTTTATAGAGAGGAAAGGATTAGTCAAGAAAGAAGGTTCAGAAGAGAGCAGGACTTCCTCACTAGCCCTACACTAGACCCAGTTTCCACTTTGACAATTTGGAAACCTCAAGAATATTTCTTTTTCTAAAAAAAAGAAAAATTATTTATTTATTTTTGGCTGCATCAGGCCTTCGTTGCAGCATGCAGGATCTTTCATTGCTGTGCGCGGGTTTCTCTAGTTCTGTCACAGTCTTAACTGCCCCGCAGTATGTGGGATCTTAGTTCCCTGACCAGGGATCAAAGCAAGGTGGATTCTTAACCACTGGACCACCAGGGAAGTCCCAAGAACACACAGATTTCTTCAACTGGCATAACCCAAGAACCCTCCAATGAGTGGCTTGATAACATTTGTATCCGCTTCAAAATGTGTGAAATTTTATTCCTATTGTAAATGTAGAGGATGTAGGAAACTGGGCTGAATCTGTGGTAGTTAGGATGCATCCTGGAACTTACTTAATAAAAAGCAAAACCAAACCTTTAGAAGTTACAGAATGTTTGGGTATTAGGAAACTTTAGCAGCATAGCATATTGTATTTCTGTATTAGGAATGGTTCCCAGTGAGAAGTGTGAAGCGATACCTAGTGAAACGGTTACACGATAGCTTCCTATGCCGCCATGGTTTGTGACCCATAGGTGGCGTATCGTGGTGCCTGTCTAGTACATTTATTGTCATTGTCTGTAACCATCATGACAACCAACCATCCTGGAGGTGGTTATTATCAACATTTTACAGATGTGGAAGTAGGAGACACAGAGGCATGGAGTAACATGCCTAGCGCAATTCAGAGTCAGGATGTGGACCCAAGCACATCCAACTCAAAAGACTTGAGCCTCACTGGACCTTCCCATCAGAATAGGATGATACCTTTATACTTCCAGAGGTCACCACCATGGAAGTCAGACCTGAAAGATTCATGCTTCCCTAGAGACAGTGGGAATCCTCTGAAAAATGCTTGTGGTGTCCCAGCATTCACACTCTGCCCTGGG
>NW_011441160.1:0-1178 GCF_000754665.1 Bison bison bison | reverse complement strand
TATTTGAATTAAACCTCTGAAGGAGGATTGACGGGTTGTGGGCAGAAGAATGGAGAGTATTGTTATCAGTCTGTCACCAGTAGAGCCAGCTTCTGTGGCTGCAGGGAAAGGGGCAAAATTGGATGCCAGGACAGGGGCTGGCCTAAAGGTAGGGCGATCTGAGAAGAGTTGGGATGTGGGGGTTGGGGGGCATTTGGCTTGCTTGGATTCTTTACCACTGAGCCACCTGGGAAGCCCCTTATTTTCTCTAGAGAAATGTCTGTTCAAGTCCTTTGCCCATTTTTAATGTGGGTTATTTGGCTTTTTATTGTTGAGTTATAGGCTCAGTGGGATATTCTTGATTCTGAAATGCATAATGCAGTTAATAATAATTTATAAAAGTTCCTCCCAGCTTAAATTTGGATTGACATTCCCTTGAAAACGTTATCTTGGTTATTCCTTTGTCTTTCTCTTCCCATCACCAATTTTCAACCAAACCTATTAGAACAGGTGTTTGTCCTCAGTTTCTCAATTACGTTTATAACTTGTTGTTGAGTCATTAAGCCACGTCTAACTCTTTGTGGACTGCAGCACGCCAGGCTTCCCTGTCCATTACTACCTCCAGAGTTTGCTCAAACTCATGTTCATTGAGACGGTGATGCTATCCAACCATCTCATCCTCTGTTACTCCCTTCTCCTCCTGCCCTCAATCTTTCCCAGCATCAGGGTCTTTTCCAATGAATCTTTCTCTAGAAAAATAAAAAAATTAAACTTACCTTTGTCAGCCTCTGTCTCTACCTAGTATCCTTTTTGAAAGATCAACTTTGTTGAGGTATAATGTACATGCTATAATGGGGACTTATTTTAAGTTTACAGTTCAGTGAATTTTGACAAATGAATTACCCTTGTGTCTACCACCACAATCAAAATACAGAACATTTCTGTCATCCCCAAAAGTTCCCTTAATGCCCCTTTTTAGTTACTGACCTGCTTTTTGTCACTATCGGTTTGCTGTGCATCTTCTAGAATTTCTTATAAGTGGATCTACAGTGTGTATTCTTTTTGTGTTTCACTGCTTTCACTTAGCTTCATAATTTTGAGATTCAAGAGCCTGTTACATTTTATTGCTATTGATTGTCTTTTTTAACCTTTAATTGCTAGACGATGAATCTGTAAACCGATAGTGACAAAAAGCAGGT
>NW_011441159.1:0-1179 GCF_000754665.1 Bison bison bison | reverse complement strand
GGAAGTAACATGATCAAATTAATTTTTTTTTAAATTTCACATTAGTTAGTGTGAGGAAAGTAGACTTTAGAGTATATAAGGTAGAGGATAGTGCAAAATTTCAGGTAAGGGATATTGATGAAGAATCAAATCAAACTCACAAATAACCATAATTCAAAAAACTATAAATGTCGTAACAGAAGGTACAAAGTACATAGGGAATAAAAGAAAAGGTCACATTTGAATGAGGATCAAGAAAACATGAATCAGAGTCAAGTCATGGAGGGACTCAAAGAATTAGGGGAAAAAAAGATTAATCTCTATTTTTTTTTTTCCTCCATGCTTTCTTAACACAGCTTCCAGGTAGTCCTACAACAATTCTATTATTGCTGGTTTCTGACAATGTGATTAGTATATGTATTTTTAAGTTCTTGGAGTGTTGAGCACAGAAGATGTTGTTTGGAAATGATTAATAAATCTGCTCAAAGACCATTAAACTGTGGCACATCCATAGTCTGACAAAGTTATGTTTATTAATTTTCTGCAGTAAGAGATTGCACATCAGCAGAACTGGTGGAGAATTTCATCAGAATTAAGGAAGGAAAAACCAATATTCTCACTGGTATGGGGGCAAGGTGAAGTTTAAGTAAAATTTAAGTGAATAGTTCTTTGATAAGCTGAAAGCAAAGGATCAGGACTGGATTGAGAAATGGGCTTAAGGTCCTGTTTCCTTGGAAACTATGAAGTAAAAATGAATGTGGAATCATATCTGAGAACACATTATCTGACGCTTTACACTTGGGTAGGAAATTGAGGCTACTTCTCTGTATCAAAATAGCCACACAGTTCATTCCTCAGGAAGTATGGGGGTGTTCCCATCTCACTAAGGTGATTGCAAAAAAGCAAAGTTTCTTGTTGTCTATTATTTAAAGGAACAAAGTTTTTTCAGTGGTACATCACCGGAGTTAATTAACAAAGAGGTTTTTATCTATTTATTTTACAGTTTTTCACCCTCGTGCATAGCTTTTAACATTATTATCTCATTTATTAGAGAAAAATTTTTAAATGCGAATTTTGCCTAAAATGTTGAAGTTCAATTTAATAAAGCTCTTGAGAGTCCCTTGGACTGCAAGGAGATCCAACCAGTCCATTCTAAAGGAGATCAGTCCTGGGTGTTCATTGGAAGGACTGATGCTAAAG
>NW_011441158.1:0-1179 GCF_000754665.1 Bison bison bison | reverse complement strand
GAGCCTGGCCGGGGTTATAATTACACTCTGCACCTCTCCCTCTCCCATGCCACACTTTATCCAGGAGAGGGTAGGTGACAAAGGAACCTTCTGAGAGGCAGGGAAGTCAGGAATACTGAGCATGCAGTCTGAGGGGACACAACCCCCGCGTCCTGCCCAGCAGTTTCTGACCACTGCCTTCTCCTTTCACTTGGAGTAAATCTGCTAATGACTGAAGGACTGGGACCACTAGAGTTCCCACGTCCCTGTCTCTGTCCTTGCTGCTTCTGCTTTTCTCACCAACAGAAGGTACACCAGTTGGGTGGTGCACCCATTTTCAGTTGTCCCCATTTGTACTTGAAACTGATTATCTGAAGAATTGTGTCATTCACCCGAGATAACCTTCACTTTACAATGAAGCCAGTGCTTTGCTTTGTCCAAAAGCAGAGTGGATTTCTTTTCAGAAAAGAACAGAAGAAAAGGATACTCTCCTGAAATATGAAGAAACACTACCAGGTAGGTTATGGGTTCTTTATTCAACTGTTTTTAAAGTACGATCAGTTCTTTATGAGAAGAATGTTTTAAAGATAGATAATGGCCTAATTAGGTTCCTTCCAATGCAATAATTCTGTGATAATTTATAAAAGTAAACAGTGATCAAATGAGTTAAAAGAGAAGAAATTAGGATATTCCTGCTTATTCATTCATATCACTTATTCTCGTAAGATTTAACTGATGTCTTTGGCACACTGTTTATGCTTCTTGATTAATTTATTTAAATCAACTAGTTTTCATTCATGCTAATAAATATATCTCATTCTTAAAATTATTTTGATTTTTTAAAAATACAGCAATGTGTCCCTTGCAGGTGGCTATATTTTGAAAAATGATTGAAAATCCAAAATGTATCTACTGTCAGTAGTTTTACAGATAAACCAGTAAAGTTCCATTTTTACCGTAAGGGAAATTTCATAGCTCTGAAAGTAGAGAAACATAAATGTGTTTAAAGTGTTTTCACATCTATAGAGGAAATGTGAGTATTTTTATGATTATTACTAGCTAATATCTAGCACTTACATGCCAAAGACTATGCTGAAAGCTTTATGTCCACTATCTCATTATATTTATATCCCTGTGGAAGAGGTACTGTTACTATTATTCCTAATAATAGCAAAAAAAAAAAAAAAAAAGTAACTTTTT
>NW_011441157.1:0-1179 GCF_000754665.1 Bison bison bison | reverse complement strand
GCCTGCATACTGCAACTAAGACCCACTGCAGCCTAATGAAAGTGAAAGTCTCTCAGTCGTGTCTGACTCTTTGCGACCCCATAGACTATACAGTTCATGGAGTTCTCCAGGCCAGAATACTGGAGTGGGTAGCCATTCCCTTCTCCAGGGGATCTTCCCAACCCATGGATCAAACCCAGGTCTCCCACATTGCAGGCAGATTCTTCACCAGCTGAGCCACCAGGGAAGCCCGAAAGTACTGGAGTGAGTACCCTATCCCTTCTCCAGTGAATCTTCCCAATCCAGGAATCAAACTGGGGTCTCCTGCACTGCAGGTGAATTCTTTACCAGCTGAGCTACCAGGGAAGCCCACAGCCTAACAATAAATAAAAATAACTTTTAAAAACTTAAAGTAGAAAACAAAATGTGGGGTGATGGCTGTCTTCCCCTGGGGGCATCCACAGCCCTAGACTCCATGGTTCTGTGTCTTCCAGGAGGTGATGTTATTTGTTTGGAGGTCTGAGGTGGCACATGTTAGCTCTCAGCATGTCCCTTGCTGACAGCTCTGGCCTCGTGGCGTCTGGCTGCTGTCCTTCACGGACTGTGGTTAGGGGGTGCAACCATTTCCTCGCTTCACGGCCATGGTGACTTTTCTGTGTCTTTAGTCATTCGGTGTCATTTTGAGAACGGAAGTGCCCCTACTCCTCCATCAACAGGAAGTCAGGATGGTTGTCTGAACCGACTAGTGTAGGTGTAGAAAGAAACAGATCTGATTTTAAGTAAATAAAATGCAAGTACCCGACGAGGCAAGAGACTGCCAGGCCCTTCAGAGTGATCTCCTTGAAAGAAAACCCCCAGATGGCCCATGTCCCTCTCCT
Source organism: Bison bison bison (assembly GCF_000754665.1). Lineage (NCBI taxonomy): Eukaryota > Metazoa > Chordata > Mammalia > Artiodactyla > Bovidae > Bison > Bison bison. The sequence continues at coordinate 322 of NW_011441157.1, read as the reverse complement.
GAGCCCTGCTCCTCTGGCTGAGGCAGAGTGACCTGAGACAGGCAGAGCACCAGTGGCTTCCCAGAGATCAGCCCGGACGGGCGTGGATGACCGCAGACCTTCCCCAGGGCTGTTCAGAAGGACAGCTTGACTAATGTGCAGAAGTGCTAGTTAAGAAACATGGGCTTTGTGGTCATACCCCGTCTGGCCAGTGTGTCTTTCCTCCCCTGGGAGAAAGCCCTTCTGGAAGCAAAGGCAGATCATTTGTCACCCTGCTTCCACTCAACCTGACACTGGACTCCATGCACACGTGAGTGGGCTGTCATGCCTGGCTTCAGGGAGT
>NW_011441156.1:0-1179 GCF_000754665.1 Bison bison bison | reverse complement strand
TTTGTCTTTCTCTGCCTGACTTACTTCACTTAGCATCATATCTCTGTAGGATCACTTTTAAATATACCCATGGCTTGAGGTTTAGACCACACAGGTGTTGTATGTGCTGCACACCCACATAAGGGCTAGCTTTATGGTTATCAATTCTTGGGTGAGTTGTTATTTTTCTTTCACCTGAAACCAAGATTGAGGGGCCAGATTTAGTGCTGTCCTCTTCAGCAGGGCAGGTTTGTTTCTACTTGCCTTACACCCAAGGTATAGCCCTGGTCTCGACTTCATATAGGAGTTTTCTCTCAGGCTCCCTCCGATCTCCTGCATCCCTGTGGCCACCAGGACAGAAGATCAAGGTCACAAATGATGAGCAGGTGCCCCAGAGCAGCTGCCAGCTTTGGAGTTTAGCTCACCTCTCTGAATTTCAGCTCTCGGTTCATTTTTGACCTCACTAGATTTGCTTGCTAACTCAGCAATGCGTTTATAAGTATTCTTTAGAAAACATGTTATTCAGCGTTTTTGGTTGTTGTTAGCGGCCGGGTTATTCAGGATACTGCAGGACAACAGTCTACCTTTTAGTTTTGTTTATAGTGTGCATTTTCCCTGCCTTCTGTTTTTAGTCAACCCTCCAGGGAGACAGCATGGTTCAGTGATAGCCATGTCCTGTCTTCACGTGGCCATTCTCTTCCGTTTGAAGACTGGAATTCCTTGAGCTGATTGGATCGTGGGGCACCCATCTCTTGCTCCCTAAAGGAGACGTTGCTGCTTCCAGAGACTCAGCCATTCTGACCATTAGCCAAGCCTCACACTCATCTTCAGGCTGTAAATAGAACTAACTTCATTTCCTTCTCTTTGCTCGTGGCTTACCAGTTTTGGAGCAGGGGTTTTAAAGTCGCTTCTGCCTCCTGACAATCACTTTTTTCTGGCTTCTTTTGAGAATAACTTATCTCATTGTGCCAAGATGACCAAGAGGGTAGGGAAGGCATCTTCAGATCCTTTCCCTCCTCTTGGGAGGTTAGCTGGCCTTTGCAGCTCAGGGAGGAAGAACAAAGGTTACATGCTGTGTGGGTCGCTCACTGCTGTCCATAACCCTAGAGTCGCACGTTGAACTTATGTACTTGGTAGCTGCCCTGGAAACACCACTCCACATCCCATTTCTAGCTGAGTGTGGACCTTGCCTGTCTGGGG
>NW_011441155.1:0-1179 GCF_000754665.1 Bison bison bison | reverse complement strand
TTCATTTTGGGTTTCTTCTGTTTATCCAAGAATTTTCTGGTCAATTGGGGGTTATATTCAGTAATAATGACAGGCACTTTTTTTTTTTCCTTATAGCCTCAGATTTTACAAAGTAAAAGAAAGAAAAAAAGGACTTTTGATGACCAGGACAATAACAAAACTTGATCTCTGAGAAAATTTTTTATACAGCATGTACTCTTTAACAATAATAGGCATAGGGAGAGATTTTATTAAATAAGAACTGAGATTATAACTCAAGATAAACAACTCAAACTTTATAATTTGTTGTCAGGCCTGTCATGACTTATTTTTGTTATTTGTATAATGATAGCAAGAAGTTACTCTAGACAGTGAATTCTGGAGTCATTACTGCAATTCTGGTAAGAAATAGGAATCTTTTCTTCTGACTTCGATCTTAGAACTTCACCAGAGGCAGGCTGTAATCGTCTCTACATGCATCACCTATTGTGTCTTACTACTGCATAATAATAGGAAGTAACAACTGAACAATCTGATGAGTTAATTAGAGTTCTGAGGAGTTCAGCTAATACAATCTTCTTTGTCACCTGGAATGACACTTGCCTCTGGGGCCAAAATTGGAAGACACATATATTACAACCTTACATTGATTCGAATTTTGTTTACTGTCAGAGTAGCAGAGTTCAACAACCTGATCTGCATCATTTAAAAATCACTTTGCTTCAGATATGAACTTATGAAATTGTTTCATACATGAAAATATTTATACTATTTCAAATAAAACTAGAAAATAAACTCAAATATGCTAATGTGTCTATATTCCCTCTTTAGCTGAATCATGTAAAATATGTTAAAATTATTTAATAGGAGACAAACTGCACTATTAGAGCCAATAAGTAGAACATGTTCGGCAGTTAAATCTTACTACCAACTTATTTAAATTTTGTTGTATTTCTGTGTTTTAAAAAAGATAATTTGTAAGGTATGACTAACATGCTGGTAAAATCATAACAACTACTCAAATTCTGATACTTTAAATGAAAGTGTTATCACCAGAAAGGAATAAAAGAAGAGAAATGAGTCAGTCTCTAGTTCCTGTGGGTTTCAGCACCTTTTTAAAATTATCTGGAACCTATTATACAGAGTGAAGTAAGCCAGAAAGAAAAACACTAATACAGTATACTAACACATATATATGGA
>NW_011441154.1:0-1180 GCF_000754665.1 Bison bison bison | reverse complement strand
TGCCCTGAGGCTTCAGCAGAAGCCGGGAGGCTGGGGATGGCAGGACTCCAGGACTGAAATCATCAAAGCGCTGCTCACACAAGTCCGATGGCTTATGTTGACCTCGATGGGACTGTGCATTCCCAGCACATCCTAATATAACAGATAGACAAGGCTGATAAAACAACAGATGCTTATTTCTCCCAGTTCGGATACCGGCAAATACAAGGTCAAGGCGCCAGTACACTTGCTCCTGGTGTGGACCCTTCTCCTGGCTGGCTGTTGGCTTGCAGTGCCCCAACCTGGCAGACAGTGGGAACCTGGTACCTCTTCCTCTTCTTGTAACGGCACTAATCTCATCATAGGGAAACCTCCCTGCCCCTGTGACCTCATCTAAAGCTAATCACTGTCCAAAGTTCCCACCTTCAAATATCATCACATTGGGGATTAGGGCTTCGGCATCCAGACTGGGTGGTGGGGGAGACACAGACACTCAGTCCATAACAGGCCGTCAACCAGAACACAGACGCTGTCTCTCCAAGTTTCTACTTGGCTTCCTCACAGCGTGATGACTGGGTTCCAAAAATGAGCATCCTGAGAGAACACAGCAAAAGTTGATGGCACTTTTATGACCTCACTTTGCACCTCATTTGCATCACTTTCACCGTAAGTTCTTGTTTGGGGCGGCCCTCAGATTCCACCCAAAGGGATGGAAAGTGAAAGAAAGTGAAGTTGCTCAGTCATGTCTGACTCTTTGTGACCCTGTGGACTGTAGCCCGCCAGGCTCCTCCATCCATGGGATTTTCCAGGCAAGAATATTGGAGTGGGTTACCATTTTCTTCTCTAGGGGATCTTCCCGACTCAGGGATTGGAATGCACTCATTAAATGAGAACAGGTTTACATCACACAGAAAGAAAAATATGTGGAATGGAGTACATTGTCGCTCCAACTGTGGAAGATAAAATCTAGTCCAGTGGCCAAGGTCCCTTCCTACATCCAGTAAAAAGTGATGAACCACAACAGAATGTGAGCAGTTCTAAGAAAGAATTCTGCCCACAAATATAAAAATTTGTTGTTCCTTCACTAAGTAATGTTTGACTCTTTGGGACTCCATGCAATGCAGTATGCCAGGGTTCCCTGTCTTTCACTATCTCTTGGAGTTTGCTCAGATTCATGTCCATTGAGTTGGTTGGTGATGCC
>NW_011441153.1:0-1180 GCF_000754665.1 Bison bison bison | reverse complement strand
AGAGGGTAGAAATTGGAAAGGCAGATGATGACATGGAAAGTCAAGAAGAGACAGGAGGGGACTTGCACGACTGTAGCTGAAAGAGCTACCCCTTGGTCTCTAGCTAGTAGAGGACGCAAGAAAGATAGATCTGGGAGAGTGGGAAGGGATTTAGGGATAGAGTTGGAAACTAGGTCAAAGAGAAATTTTAGTGGAAATGAAGACGTGGAATGTGAAGAATAAAAGCTTGCTTGCCTTTTTAAAACATAGCATTTATCAACTGTTTACATCCCAGGATTTCTTGAATTTACTGTATACTCTCATAAAGGGATAAATGACATGATCATTCCTAGTACTGCAGATGAGGAAACTGAGGTTATAGAAGTTATTTGTTCAATGTCACACAGCTTGTAAATTTCAGAATAGGAACTATCACCCTCAGCCATCCAGTTCCTAAATTGGATTGAATTCTTAGCCTCAACATTGTAATGGCACCTCGGGTTATATTAATACATGAATTTCAGAATCTGATATATTAGAATTGGATTAGCTTTTGGTGCTGGTGTTATCTAAGGGACAGGTCTGTATGTTCAGTGACTGAAGGGCAATGAAGGTGAAAGCTAAAGAGTTTATTCTAGATATTAAGTCAACAGTAAGAACATTATAATTTCCCCAATTGCCAGAAAAACCTTGGCATATGGAATTCTCTGAGACAAGCTTCTTTCCCCTTGTAATCATGTGTGTGCATACACAGATTGATTTAAATTTTCAGAAGCTGAATTAGCATCTGTGTTTGAGAAAGTTTGCATAAGATGCTGTGAAGTTCATTTTCCTTGCCTTCCGGGTTCTCAGTGGGTTCCCCAAAGAGGATCAGTTGTATTTCAATAAGATGAAAAGATTTAGTTTTACTCACTGAAACTGTTTCAGAAAAAATAATAAGGACCAATGTAATTCTGTCTGATTTTTAGGTCAACTGCTTAATTGGGAGTTGACCGCTTACTGGCAATTAACCTGGAGTGGAATGGACCTTGTTCTTCCTTGTCATTATCTCAGCCACACTTTGATAGATTTGTCTTCTCACCGAATGTGACGTATCCTGGTGAGACACCTATTACCACAAGATACCCAGGTTTTGCAGATCGTTGTGAAGACACTTAGAATCTCAGAATTGGAAAAAAAAAAAAAAATTCTCTGCACAATT
>NW_011441152.1:0-1180 GCF_000754665.1 Bison bison bison | reverse complement strand
TCTTGACCCCAGGGATCTCAGGCCAAGAACAGATGGCAGGTAGGGTCTGGTGTGACCTTGGACCTCTCTCCACCTCTGGGCTGTGAGCTTCTATTTCTGCAGAGTAGGTGGGCTTCTGAATTTGTCATTTCTGGTCCTTTTTAGAGCTATTGTGATAATGTGAAGGGAAAATGTTTTGAAACAAGAAAAGCCATATCATTAGGGTCTAGGCACCTAGCACCCACATGACTCTGGATGAGGCATTGCCCTTTACTGGGACTAATTAGTTCCCATGCTGTTTGGCTCTGTTCCATCTTCCTTCATTCCCCAACACCTCAAATAATCATGGTAGATAATAGAAGGAATGAGTCTCCACTTGCCGTCTCTCTCCATGCCTCTGCCCTGCCTTCTCCCCTGCCTCCCCTCTTTCTGCAGGTGTTCCTTATCTCTGTCCAGTTTCCCTTGGAACCAAGTCTGTGAGCCATCTGGGGGGGTCTCTGTTCTCTGGAGGAACAGCCTTCTGCGTCTTGGGAGTATCAGTGTTCGGTATGTAGTGGGTGTTCAATAAACGCATTTGGTAAATGCGTCTTGAGGCTGTGTGTTTATTCCCTGAGGCATCCAGTGGATTGCTCACTGTTTAACTCTCATGGGGTGCTCTCTCCCCTTGATTATTTTCCTCCAGTTTAGCCCACTGTCCCTCAGGGCTCAACTTGAGTTCTGTCTCCTCCAAGAAGCCTTCCTGGCTTCCTTCTCTCTCCTTTGAATTTCACTGAGTGATCAGAGGGCTAGAGCTGTCCTGAGCCCCCTGACTGCCAGCAGCTGGAGCTCATGACAAGTCTAATTTCTTGTGTTGTCAGCACACAGCTTAGAGCTCAGCATGGAAAAGGCACCAGGGAACATTTACTAAGTGAAATAACGATTTAAAAATCTCTGGCTCAATCCACCCCTGTGAAGCAGGCTAGGTGAGGATCCTTCACCTCTGCTTTACACCAGGAGACAGCTGCCCGGAAAGGTTAAGTGCTTTTCTCAAGGTTGCACAGCTAACTGGAACCCAAGCCTGACAGGAGCTCAGGTTTCCTGCTCATCTTCTCTGCTGCAGCCCTCCCCACCCTAGGTTCTCTCTCTAGGGAACGTGACTGGGTCAGATCCCAGGGGAGCCTGTGGGCAAAGAGCTGAGGCCCTCAGGGTTTCCTTAGGACTC
>NW_011441151.1:0-1181 GCF_000754665.1 Bison bison bison | reverse complement strand
GGGAAGATCCCCTGGAGAAGGAAATGGCAGCCCACTCCAGTATTCTTGCCTGGAGAATCCCATGGACAACGGAGCCTGGCCGGTTATGAGGTCACAGAGTTGGACTCGACTGAGCGACTAAGACTCCCACCCTGTGGATGAGTTAGGGAGGTTCAGGATGACTGCGTAGTGTCTGCATACTCAATACACATATGTTAAGCATGTGGGACGAATAAGAAACCTTTGCTTCCCAGACCATGCCTTCCTTGGAGATAACCAGGATGGGGGTTCCCATGTCCTTAGGTCTGACCCTGAGGTCAGACATTTCAGTAATACGTCTCCATGCTCCTGATGAAATGCCCTTTCTCCCTCTGCCCTGCTTCATTGCCGCCTTGCCTGTGACTGGTCTCAGCTTTTCCTCTGGGTTCAGCTTCTCCTGCTCTGTCCTCTGTGTTCCTCTGCCCACTGATGCTCTCCTCTGTTGAAGAATTTAGTAGGAGTGCCTTCTCTCAGTCCCACAGGTGCCCCTCTTATCCGTTCCCAGACTTCTGCAACCAAGGCATGTCTCTTCCTTTGTGCCCAAGGCTTAATCCAGGTATCTAGAAAGTTCCTGGTCTGCAAGGTCCCTGCCTTGATTCTCTTGGGTTCTCATAAGAGTAGGACTCCCGAGGTTTCAGGCTTGTTGGTGCATGAGTCATAAACTTACCCAAGCTTATTCAAGGGAAGGCCAGAACTGTCGTTAGAAATCACTGGTAAATTCACAGGCATAGGAACAGAGGTGCACACAGGCCTCAAAGGATCCAGAACCGGAAAACTTCTGGAAAGTCAGTGGTCCCACAGAGCCTTCAGGATCTCTCTCCCACCCTCCTCTGGCTTTTCTCTCTTGACCAGCTCTTCCATTTTCCTGTGGGTCAGCCTGGCCTTCCTGAAGGCCATCTAGCAACCTCCCCACCCTGACAATGTCGGGCTCTGAGCTACTTGGAGAATCCAAGAAAGCCATCTGGTAGGCTGCTGGTCAGATTGGCTGTCGTTTCGTTATGCCTGGTAAGGAGGTGGGTAGGAGAGGTCATGTGAGGAGAAATAAGTGCTAGGTTAAGTTAGACGTAAGAGTTGGGTGTGGTGCATTGGCTGACATGGTTGGCAGAGCTAGTGGTTGAGTGTAGGGTCGGCAGCCAGACTAGACTACTCGAGGGACCCTCATT
>NW_011441150.1:0-1162 GCF_000754665.1 Bison bison bison | reverse complement strand
GTCCATGGGGTTGCAAGAGTCGGACTGCAAGGAGATCAAACCAATCAATCCTTAAAAAAAAAATCAATCCTGAATACTCATTGGAAGCACTGATGCTGAAGCTAAAGCTCTAATACTTTGACCATATGATGGGAAGAGCCAATTCATTGGAAAAGACCCTGATGCTGGGAAAGATTGAGGGTGGGAGGAGAAGGGGGTGACCAAAGATGAGATGGTTGGATGGTATCATGGACTCAATGGACATGAGTTTGAGCAAACTGTGGAAGATAGTGAAGGATAGGTAAGACTTCCTTCCCTGCAAACTGGAGTGCTGCATTTTATGGGTTCACAAAGTCAAACATGATTTAAATTCTGAACAATTATAGTACTTTTTTCTTTTTTAACAGAAATGTCTGTTTAGGTCTTCTGCTGATTATTTGATCGGGTTGTTTGTTTCTCTGATGCTGAGATACATGAGCCTCTTGTATATTTGCAGATTAGTCCTGACAAAGCACTACTATTAGTCAGTACATTTCATTTCTTTGCCAATGGTCAAGTGCCTTGCAAGTATATTAGCAAAACAGGCCAATTCCAAACTTACTGGAATTAAACTTCACAGTGTAACATATCAAACAGTTCATAGACTGGCACTGCTTTTCAGGTTATACTTGGAGCAGCACTGATGTATGGACATCTGGATCAAGAACAAGAACATGACCAACATCTATTCGAATTTATAAGTATCACTTTCTTGCCTTTCTTTATAGTTTTCACATGATTTTTGTTGTTTTGTCTTGGCATATCATTGGGATAATGAAGTATATGGTTTTATGTCTGCATTCTGTCATTCAGAATCATTTTGTAAGATTCACCCATGCTCTTAAATATAGTTGTAATTTCCTCATTTTCATTGCAGTAGAATCTGTACCCTATATATGCATTTGAATGTTGATGGACATTTTGGTTGTTTTCCATTTTTGACTATTAGAAATACTATTGTTCTTATGACTTTTTATGTATGTTTTCACAATTTTCTTGGGCATATAACTAAAGTGAAACTGTGATGTGATGGATTATTCACATGTTCAACTTTGGTGGTTACAGCCATATAGTACATCAAAGTGGTTGTACAAATTTACTTTCCACCAGCAGTATAAAATTTCCTTTGCTTCAAATCCTTGCT
>NW_011441149.1:0-1181 GCF_000754665.1 Bison bison bison | reverse complement strand
CGACAGAGGATGAGATGGCTGGATGGCATCACCAACTCGATGGACGTGAGTTTGAGTGAACTCGGGAGATGGTGATGGACAAGGAGGCCTGACGTGCTGTGATGCATTTACAAAAGAATCCATGCGTTTGTGGTTACTCCCAGGGAGCCCTGCTTTGTATAAGCAATATATTAACTTTCTTCAAAACGTTTTTCCAAAATCTTGCTTAAGCAAGTGAAATTAAGCCATTCTCTGATGCTAGCAAAGAAGAAAGTAGTGTCATGAAAATGGTAATATCAATGAATTTTAATAAAATGTTAATAAATCACTAGCCCATGGGTAGAAAGGTTATCCTAACACATATTCTTAAATCCTTCATCAGAACAGCCCAAACATCTGAATTTCCATTTCTGTTTACATTTCCCTCCATCATAATTGCTAGTTTGTCACTATTTTTTGCTTGCTTGGAGGCATTATTCTAAATGAATACATTCTGCGTGTAGAGAAGAATCTTCACTCATCAAGACTGTCAATTTTGCCACTTTTCCTTATAGTTATTCTTGTTAGTTACTCTCCTTCTGCTTTTACTTACTTAAGACATGTCACTCATTCAGCAGATGCACTGACAGATAGTTGACTGACATGTAAATTTATTCACAGAAAAGAACATTTTTGTTCTGACGTTTTATTTTTATCTCTGTGTGCCATCTTTATTTGACAGATTATAAAGCCATATTCATATTAAGAAGCATCTTTAAATAAAGAGCAATTTGCCATATCAATATTGTCTTCCCACTTCTTTTATTTCCATGGCCTTAGAAGGCTTACTGAAAATAACACTTCTCACATGCAGAGATGGTAATCCAAGTAATGGTGACTAGCCACTCTTCCTGTCTTTTTAAAATTCATTTCTGGTTTATTCAGTGTACACAGGGAAAAATGTATCATCTTTCTATACATGGAGACAAGTGGACTGGCATATACTCTGCTTGTCCTTTTCTGAAATGCTTGAAGAGATTGTAACTTATGGGCAGTAGGAAAAAAAAAAAATAATAGTCAATTCCAATAACCTAGGAACAGGAATCAAGAAGAAAATCTGTCTTACATTTTAAGAAAGACCCTATACAGAAATGACAAATTCTCCTTTGCATGTCAGTGAAATGAGAAAAGGGGGGGGGTCCATAAAATTAAAATATATTTAT
>NW_011441148.1:0-1181 GCF_000754665.1 Bison bison bison | reverse complement strand
GGCCACCTGATGCGAAGAGCTGACTCATTGGAAAAGACCCTGATGCTGGGAAAGATTGAAGGTGGGAGGGGAAGGGGATGACAGAGGATGAGATGGTTGGATGGCATCACCGACTCCATGGACAGGAGTTTGAGCAACATCCGGGAGTTGGTGATGGACAGGGAAGCCTGGTGTGCTGCAGTCCACGGAGTCACAAAGAGTCGGACATGATTGCGTTACTGAATTGAGATAAACACTAGTCAGGACAGGGTGTTAAAAACCCAATTTCACCAGGAGACACTAGTTTGATAGGAAACCAAAAAATTCCAGGGGGCATATAAACTGATATTGAAGGATCAAAGGGACAACCAGAATCTAAATTCAGTGTAAAGCCACACAATCAAGGACAGACAAACCTTGAATGTCTTGAGACTTGAAAAGTCTCAGATGTACACATTATTACTGTCATGGAGGCCAATCCTTTGTAGGGAGGGATCTGAGCAAATATTCAGAGACCCTCCAAATTTCCTAATCAGGACACCTGGAGCAATGTGGTAGTCTGACAAAATCAGGGTTATTGGCTCATTGCAATGGAGGTCACACATTGGAGGAACCATGGGGTGTGTCACCAAGAATGGGAAAAAGTTATATGATTTGGGGAAGGGTGGCATAAAGTGAAATTTATATGAAATAGTATTTTGATATGCTAAAGCAAAGCCGGGCTTTGTGTAAAGTGGCAACATCATGTCTGAATGGCAAAGTGGACAGTAGGTCTCTTTTCCTTAGACACTACAAATTAAGATAGATATATAATGTTATATCCCAAACACCCTTATGTGAATCTGGGTTGAAAATCAAGGCAGGTGCTGTGTGTCAGTGTGAATTAGATCCTTCAGGAAAGGATGCTTTGCTCTTACTGAAATGATTTCAAAAGCAAAGTTTCCAATGAACTACGATTTTAGAAAACAAGGTTTCTCAGTTACAAAGTAATAGTTCTGCTACCGAGTGTCATTAGGACACTTTATAGCTGGCCTGTTTCCTTGGGAGAAACAGAATTTTTTGCTAATTTTACAGCTGGCTTTATCTGCCATCTGTGTCTGTTTTCCCAGCTTGATGACTGGCATGGCAGATTTTCACTTTTTTCAGGTCAAACTAATTTTCACTTTTTCAGCATGTAACCAAGTCTCTTGTAATAGTGGCTT
>NW_011441147.1:0-1181 GCF_000754665.1 Bison bison bison | reverse complement strand
TGGCGGGTGATAGGTCTTATGTCTATGAGGTTTTTAGATCTTCATTTCCCAGCACTTTACACCTTATAGATGCCTGAATGTACAACCATATTCCAATGGACAATGCATATATTCCTTTCCTCAACTGCAAGTTCTTATTCTAATAGACTATTTTGAATTATAAGAAACAAGAAAAATTATTTTGCAAACAACTAAGTTATTTCAGTTACTTTTAAAAGATAGTAACTTTTTTCAGTCTCAAGAGCCTCAATTAAAACTATTATACAAGATAATATGACTGTTAATATGAAAATTTTGCTTTTATACAATGTTATCTTTCTATATCTGACAACAGATAAATTTTATTAAAGGACCATTACAAGAAATATTTTAATGCAATGTGATTATTCTTTTCCTATTTCCATCTCCCTTACAATATAAAAAAAAAAAAAGCTCTGTATGACAGTAACATGAATGTGTTTGAATAGAGTTTGTTACAGGTAAGAGAGAATACAGTGAAAATGAACCAGTATATCCCAATAGTACTTGATCCATATATAATAAATATAAACTAAGACATGGATCCAAAGTGTTACTGCTATAGATAGATATAGATATACAAGTATGCATGCATTTTACATGTATGTGTGTCTCCACACATTATAACATTATATATGTCCACATATTATATATATATATATATATATAATTTGAATGAAGTTATCACAAAAGGTAGGACATCCATGCCATTTATAGATATAGAAGTACAAAAAGCCAGGCAACCCAGGCAGACAAGTTTAATTTGTGAAACGTATACAGTAAATCCAAGCATAAATGCCCATACAAGTTTTGAGTTAATTTTATGGTTGCAAAATTCATGAAATATAAGTGGTTTTAAAATTGATTTTTATTCATACGGATTATGTTGTAGTTACCATTGGATGAGATGGTTGGATGGCATCACTGACTCCATGGACATGAATTTGAACAATAGTGGGGAGATAAAGGAGAGAAAAGACTGGCGTGCTGACTAGTCCATGGGATCTAAACATGGGTTTAGACATTACTTAACAACTGAATGATAAGCATTAAAAAAAAAAAAGTGAAGTAGAATGGGTATTGTGGATATAAATTGACTAATGAAAGAATATTGGAAACTACAGCATTTGAAAAACTGTAGAAGAGAATGATGCATTAAAATA
>NW_011441146.1:0-1181 GCF_000754665.1 Bison bison bison | reverse complement strand
GCCCTCACCCACCACACTCCAGCAGCACTGGCCTGCTTTAGGTGTCTTCAATATACCAAGCTGTTCCTTGTCTTATTGTCTTTGCACACACACACTGTTCGTTGGGGCTGCTTCTCTGACCCTTCCCTTCCTCCCACCAGTTGGTCCCTTGTCATATGCCGCCTCTCACGCTGGTACCTAGTAGACACCTAAAGTCCCCAGTGACAAAATGCAGGAGCATGAGGGCTCTGATCTCTTCTCCCCCTCCCCACTGCTGGTTTTATTTTCCCCCCCAATATTTATTTATTTGTCTGGCTGCATCTGGTCTTAGCTGTGGCACTCAGATCTTCATTGCATCATGTGAGATCTTTCATTGTGGTGCACAGACTCCTCTAGCTGTGACACACAGACTTCTCTAGTTGTGACGCACAGACTCCTCTAGTTGTGACGCACAGACTCTCTAGTTGTGGCTCGGGTTCGGTAGCCTCACAGCATGTAGGATATTACTGTCCCAACCAGGGATCAAAACCGAGTCCTCTGCGTTGCCAGGTGGATTCCTAAGCCCTGGACCCCAGCGCAGTCCCCTCACTGCTGTCTTAGATCACCATCCCTTTGCACCTGCGCCTCTGCAGGAGACACCTCACCTGTCTTCCTGCCTACGCTCACTGCACCTTCCACATTGCAGCCAAGGTGACTTTTCTAAGGGTCAGCTCTGACTGTTGAGGTCCATTGTCTGAACTCATGCTTAATGGCACGCTCAATGGACGTGATCTTGTTAAATCCCCCGAGAACCTATGAAAACAGATGCAGCTTGTGACTGTAGAGTAGGTCCTTCTTGCCCCCCATCTCTCCTCTGAGATGGGAGAGCTCTGCATGTGCAGTTCATGGAGGGGCCTGAGTATGTAGAGACCCCAGCCCTGCACTCTGCGACGATCTCATGGTTGGCACCAGAAGCTACTTTGCTGCCGTCCGGATCTGGGCACTGGCCCCAGGAACAGGGAGTGCCCTCTGGGCTGGACCCCGGGTTGCCTGTCCCCGCCTAGAGGGAACACGGAGTCCGGAGTGGATTCTTGGAAAAGCTGCATCAGGGAGTTTAATGAGTGACCTGCAGGGCTGTTTTCCACCCCTGATGGTTCAGAACAGCCTCAGAGGTCAAGCAGCAGCAGGAGGCTGGGCAGCTGGATGTGGCTTTGGCCAATGGC
>NW_011441145.1:0-1181 GCF_000754665.1 Bison bison bison | reverse complement strand
CTCTTTTACTTTTCTAGTACAGAATACTGCTTTATTTACTCATTTAAACATTTGCTTACTAAATGTTATGGTGTGTGGCAGAGCATAAAAATGAATGTATTTTTGTTCTGCTTCCAAGGATTTATATTCTAGTACAGCATTTCTTAAATGGATGATAGAGAATCAATATAGTAAATTGTGACCAATATTTCTTAAAAAAATACAATCAAATAGAAAATGTCAGTGTGTTGTATGTGGTAAGGGTAAAAGTGTTATTTCATTTTGTTTCAGTTATATATGCAAGCATGTCATGGTTCTCTTATAAAAATGTATTTCTTATTGTGGGATAGCATCAAAAGTTTGAAAACTGGTCTAGTGCCTGAATAATAATGGTGAATAATCAGAAGTAGCAAGTAAGTTCTATATGTCTGAGCCACCAGGGAAGCCCAAGTTCTGTAATAGGACTCTAAATAGGATGCTGAGGAAGCATGATTGGAAAAATTAAATAATTCAAGGAAGGCTGCTAGAGAGAGAACTTAGGGTGGAGAGCCTGAAATACATCTTAAGACATAAAGGAATAAAGAGAACACTGGATATTCAGGAAGCTTGGGTGGTATGAAATAGGTGCAGACAGAAGCCAAATTTTGTATGGAATTGTCAGCCACCATGCTAAAGATTTTAGATTTTATTAGGCCCGTGGTTTTTCTGAAGTCTCATGGCATTCTTTTGCTAAAGAACAGATAGATTAATATATTTGATTCTATCATATAATCTAGAAACAATTTTAGGAACAGAAAATTTGACCATGTAACAGGTATATAGTATAAAATGGTGTGAGCACAACTGTTGATCACAACCAAAAAATGGTGAAGCAGTTTTGAGGTGACTATCAAACGTTCCTTTTCTATTTTTTCTTGCATTTTTGCTATTGCCAGCAGACTAATGGAAGCAGGTGCTAAAGTTTGAAGAAAACGTTGTGAGAAAATTGTTCGTTGTTTCCTTTGAATTTGAAGACAACCATAATTCAATTTTGAGGACAGTAGGGGCCCTTTATTGGAATGTTAGTATCATTTCTGTAAGCCAAAGTTTGCAACCTTTACCTCCAGCTGTGTTTTGTTGGGCTTGAAATATTAAAAAAAAAAAAAAAAAACAAAAACACCTTTTTCCCGCCTATTTGCCAATATTTAAATGTTGGTGCATTT
>NW_011441144.1:0-1182 GCF_000754665.1 Bison bison bison | reverse complement strand
GGAGTTGGTGATGGACAGGGAGGCCTGGCGTGCTGCAGTCCATGGGGTCGCAAAGAGTTGGACACAACTGAGCAACTGAACTGAACTGAAGCTTTAGGAAAAAGAATTTTTAAAAACCTTCTGCGTAACAGTAAATATATGATAGGTACATTTAAAACATCCAAACGTAATTTCCTGAGATAGCTCTATAGCCTTAGTGAAGTCATTAAATTTTCTGGATATCATTTTTTTAGCACATCTAGGTCTAAAAACTAAGATTCTTTGAAAATTTCTGCCAAGTATGAGAAAATACATTAGGAATGGCTCCCAGGTCCACTTGAGGACACACCTGCGTGACAGAGGTGAGGCCACTTTGTTACAAAATTGACTGACACCTGGACAGCCAGTTTGCACATCCATCGTAAGAACTTACTCATCCTCCTTGAAGTGAACTGGAATTTTCCAGGCTCTAGAGGTTCAAGAATATCTTACTTGAGGTCCCAAATTCACCCAATCACCAGGTATGCTCACCTCTGTGCTGGGAGGTTTTTTCCTCATCTTAGGAGCTATAGAGTGAAATAGGGAAGAGTAATGAGATATATCATCTGATCTTAAAAAAAAAATTGCTCAGAAGTGAACAAAAATAGGAAGAGCCTGCAAATTTTATCTGTGTGCCTCCATCAATAATTTCTCTTTTAACCCTCACAACAACCCCATGAGGTATTATTATTATTATCATTTCATGGGTAAAAAGATGAGATTTGTCTCTTTTCATTTCCTAGGGCCACTATCACAAATTATTATAGACTGGGTAGCTTAAACCAACAGGAATTTCTCTCACAACTCAAGAGTGTCAGCATTCACCACGTGTTGCTAAGGAATTGGTTTTATTGGCAGGAGAGAAAATAGCTTTTAGACTGAGAAATTATAAAATACATAGTGTAAGAAAAATAATTGTACTGGTAATGTACACAGGCTGGGTGTGAAGACGCAAGAAGCAGAGTGCCTCAGTGGACATCAGTCACAACAGCCTAATGAGGCCCAATCTCTGCTAAGGCAGTGCCCATGATATTAGGGGAAAGAGAAATAGTCATTCAGTTGTGTCTGACTCTTTGTGACCCCATGGACTGCAGCCCACTAGGCTCCTCAGTCCATGGGATTCTCCAGGCAAGAATACTGGAGTGGGTAGCTATTCCCTTCTCC
>NW_011441143.1:0-1182 GCF_000754665.1 Bison bison bison | reverse complement strand
AAATGATGTATGATGATACTCTTTAATATTTTTTATTGTTTGTGTGTCAATGTTTGAGTTGAGGTTTACTATGTTAAAATTCTTGTGAACACTTCAAATAAAGTTTTTTTTCTTATTAAAAAAAATATGGAAATGTTTCTTCAACAATAAAGCCAAGAACAAGCTGACCAAACTCAAAAATAACTTGGAAGATAGCAAGAAGGAAAAAAGCTAAATCATCATTTGATCAAGAGAAAAATAACCCTGTAGATAGGGATCTAATAAATCTTCATGTAAATGGTTTTAAGTGAAAATTTAAATTGAGATTAATTGAAAAGTTGTTTTGGAGCTTTTTAGGCATAAAACAAAGCTCTATTTAGGCATTAAAATATCATCCAAATAAGACCTATACAGAAATCACTCAAAAATCAATTAAAATACAGCAAAATGTGAAGGAAGTGATATGTTGCACTTTTTCCTAGAAAAACTCAGGTTGGAATATGGTAGACATTAAAATACTGAGATCACATTTTATCAGCAATACCAGATACCTAAAAAATAGTTTCAAACAGTTAATGTACATGGTAATATTGGTAAATTGTTTCATTATACATAAATAATTGTACCTAAGATACGTGTCAAATATTTAAAAACAGTATATCTCTATTTTTGTACACAAGAAAGCTAACAATAATATTGCCCAGTGATGCTGTCCCATACTACTACAATTTTTTTGTTTTCCTGGACAGTGTGTATAAATTATATTATCAGTAGTGTAAAAATAGCTGACTTTTCTTCCAAGAACATAATCAATCTAATTATCTTCTATAATATATCCATAATAACCTGTGTAGGAATTAAAATAGTGATTTACCCTTTGCATATTAAGACATAGAAATGTAATGACCAACTGTCAGATCAATCAGCACAGATTTAAGTATTCAATATTGAAATTCCAAACAGTCCTGGTTAAACTCTCAAATTCATACTTCAAAAGACTATTTAAAATAACACAATCAGCATAATATGGGGCAACATTATAACCAGATTTATCAATCAGTTAAATTTAAAACATAAACTGATCATAGGTGCTTATAGGCAAATATTAAAAATATAAACTGAGTTCCCTTCTTACCAGAGAATACCCTTGTTTGCTCATCTAGGTGCTCTCTCTCTACCTCAGTGTTTTGTTTTTTTTTTTTT
>NW_011441142.1:0-1182 GCF_000754665.1 Bison bison bison | reverse complement strand
TCCCACTCCTCTAGGTCATGACAGAGCATCAAGTTGAGCTCCCTGTGCTATACAGCAGCTTCCCACTAGCTATCTGTTTTAAACATGGTACTGTATACTTGTCAATGCTACTCTACCTGTTCATTTTTAAGACTCAGTTTAAGTGTCATCTTCCCTACATAGCCTTCCTGGACATCTATTCCCAAAACCGATTTCGTCATTCATTCCTGTGTGCTTCTGAAACAACTCCTGAGTGGGTCTCAAGTCCTTGCTTCTAACTTTTTTATGACTGCTGTTATAATGTGTCATCTTGGAGATGCAACTCTCTCTGGCACTGGGTTTGGGGTTCTTGATAAGAATAACTACCATTTACTGGATGTTGGCACCTGTACCCATGTGTTTCTTATGAAATCTTTACCCCAGTATTGAGGCACCGGCTATTGATCCCTGTTTTCCAGAAGTGGTGGCTGCATTCCACAGAGGACACATCACTTGTCAAAGGGACCATGACTCTTGAGTAAGGGAGCCAGGATCTGACCTATATCTGAATGACCCCAAAGTCTATCTTCTCCTAACTTCTCTATTATATTCACCACTTATTTCTAGCTGTTAATGAATGTCAGAGCCACTTCCAAGACAAGGAAACTGTTAGCTTCACCGTACCAGACCATCCACCCACTACCTCCTTATATTAATTCAGATGACAAGAGTCCACGGCCAGGAATAAATAGATAGGAACTATAAGAAGACAAGAGCTCACTATGTCCTGGGGAGTTGGTTCAGGGCTGCGTATATACATTTTGGGATGATGGGGATGCAGAATACAGCTGAGATTGGTTTCTGTTCATTCTGGGAAAAGGCAAAACTATGGTTTTCAGTACTCAGGAAGAGAGAGAGAGAGATGAATAGGTGGAATTTTTTTTTTAAGGTGGTGAAACAACTCCATATCACACTATAATGGTGGATACATAACATTGTACATTACTCAAAACTCTTAGGATATACAGCACCAAGAGTGAATCCTAACATAAACTGTGAGCTTTATTTAATAATACTGTGCCAGTGTTGGTTCAGCAACTGTAACACATGTACCTCACTTATGCATGATATTAATAATAGAGTTGAGTTCCTTGTGCTACACAGCAAATTCCCACTGGCTATCTGTTTTACATATGGTAATGTATATATTTCCACGTTACTCTC
>NW_011441141.1:0-1182 GCF_000754665.1 Bison bison bison | reverse complement strand
TCAATGTATGGCAAAAACCACCACAATATTGTAAAGTAATTAGCCTCCAATTAAAATAAATAAATTAAATTTTTTTTAAGTAGCTCTTCCTGCACTTTCCACACACAATGAAATACTGACTCTTCCTACTTCTTCCTCCTCAGTGTTAACCAACTCCTGTTCTGTCCCTCTATGTTTTTGTAACCTTTTTTTTTTTTTTGGTTCCCCTAAATTAATATTGGTGGGAATTTTGTCATTTGTAAATAAAGTTCAAGTAGAGGAGGGTGAAAGCATTTCACTCTTCAAAATTATATGTGTTTTATAGGATTTATACACTGATATTTACAAAATGCTGATAAAACAAATAAAAGAAAATCTTTAAAAAAAAATATGAAGCCATGTTTATGTATTGGAAGACAACATAGTAAATGATGCCAATTCTACCCAAGTTGATCTAAATGTTTAATGACACTTCTTCTATCAAAATCTCAGCAGGATGTTTTGTAGATATAGACAAACTTATTTTAAAATTTATTTGGAAAGCCTCATCTCAAGCCTTAGAATAGAAAACTAAAGTTGAAAAAGAAGAATAATGTAGTTGGACTAAATCCATCCACTATTAAAACCTATTGTATAGCTACATGAATCAAAATAGTGTGGTATTGGTGGTTTGGCTGTGGGATACACACATGAATTGGTAGAACAGAGAAAGTAAACAGACCCAAATAAATAGCCTAACTGATAGACAAAGGAGAAAAAGCAATTTAGTTAAAGGAAGAATACCATTTAGAGGTAAATCAGTCAAGCCACCAACCAATCTCAACCTAAGCTTCATACATGTATATAAATTAAGTCATGATGAATCACAGACTTAAAATGTAAAGATATAAAACTAGAGCACTTTTAGAAAAATAGAAACTAGGATCTACAGTGAGGCAAAGAGTTTTTTGATTTGACATCAAAAAAATGATTGATAAAAGGAAATATCAATATATTGTACCTCTTCAAAATTAAGTCTTTGCTCCCCAAAAGACCCTACTAAAAGGGTGAAAACACAAGTCAAACATACACACACAGCAGACAAAAAATGGATTAAAAGAAACATTTGCTCATTTATTTAGCAAAGGACTAATATGTTAAGTATATAAAGATTTCTCAAAACTCTGCAGTATGAAAAAAAAAAGGAAGCAGGGAAAAAGACAT
>NW_011441140.1:0-1182 GCF_000754665.1 Bison bison bison | reverse complement strand
TTCAAAAATATGAGCCTCCTTGAGAGGCTCACAAATCCTGCCTCCTTCAAATCAAGATTAGCTTTTGACTAGGTAAGACCAGCAGGAAGTTACTTTCATAAGATGGATTGTTTAGGGGGCTTCCCCGGTGGTCCAGCGGTTAAGAATCCACCTTGCAATGCAGGGGTTCGATCCCTGGTCAAGGGACTAAGATCTCACCTGCCGAGGAGAACTAAACCCAAGTGCTGCAATGCTGAGCCTGTGCTCTGGAGCCTGAGAACCGCAACCAGAGAGCCCGATGCCGCAGCCTAAGAGCCTGCATGCTGCACCCCGCATTGAGGACTGGAGGCAGCCAAATAAACACTTTTTTTTAAAAGATTGTTTAAAAAAAATGCCTGTGAAAATTAAAATCATACATGTGTATTTATAGCTAATCTCCTCCGTATGTCTTCTTTCTAATCATATGTAAAATGCTGTTTTCATTCATTCACTAAGCTTTCATTGAGCACTACTCAAAGCTCCAGGGAGTCGATGAGGCCTACCCAGAAGGAACTCACAGGCCAAAGACGGGCACTCACAGACTTGGTGGAAAGAGATGGAGAGTCAGGGACAGGAAATGATTAATGGGAAGAAATAACACTAAACAGAAATTTCATGTTTACTCCTAATTTATTGATTGAAGACTAATCCAACAAATTAATGTCAAATAAATCCAGGGAAGAACTCTGCCAGCTTGACTGTAGTCAGATTCAGTTTTCTGAAATTCTCACGAGTGAATGTGTCACGTCAAGGCCACAGTGAGGAACAGATGCTGAAAGACAGTGGCTGTGTAGGTAGAACAGTCTTTAGCTCTTATAGATAAGAAATGGTCCCTACATTTATGTCACAAGAAATACACCTGTTGATACCTATATCTTCTAGTTTGCTTCTGGCAATAGTTTTGTTCTCACTATAAAAGAAATTTAGAATTGTATTATTGTAAAATAATTCTAAAAGAACAATAGGGAACCATTACAGAAGTTTTGGAGAACACACAGTCAGAAGTGATCCATGAGACCAGATCCTAACAATTCTATTGCTGTCGCTGTTCAGTCACTAAGTCCTTCCTCCCCTGCCTTCACTGTCTCCCAGAGTTTGCTCAGATTCATCTCCACTGAGTTGGTGATGCTATCTAACCTTCTCATCCTCTGTCATCCTCTTCCC
>NW_011441139.1:0-1182 GCF_000754665.1 Bison bison bison | reverse complement strand
GACTCTCTACCACTCAACCACCAGGGAAGCCCCAATAAGAAGGGTAGATACAAAATTGTTGTATACCTGAAATTTGCTTTCAAGAAAATAGTTGAGATTTCAAGGATTACTTTACTGGTTGCTCACATGGTTTCTCCATGGTTATTTGGACCAAACTTATTTGAGCAGAAGTATCCTTTTGGAATAAGGAAAATTGAAGTTTTAGCAGTCTCAGAAGTGAGAAGCACTGAACACCCCAATTCACACTCAAGACATTTGGAACATAGACTTCAAGCCACTACTGATGATTGCCCAGGAGAGTAAATAATCTTGTTAAATGTGAGTTTTAATAGTAATATTTATGTGCTGTTTAGGCAGAATTTACCTAAAACTAAAAAATAGGCAGTACTAAGAAATTACCTTTTATATCTGTCTTCTGTGTTGTCTTTTATCAATATTTTATAATTTTTGCCATACAGAATCTTTTACATGTGTTTTTCAGTTTACATGTGTTTCTATTTCTTTGAAGTGATCGTAATACTGTGTTTTAAATTTTGGTTTAGTACTGACGTGTTCATTGTCAGTATATAGAAGTGTGATTTTTTTGTGTGGGGAACATCCTTATTTGAGAAGTGACATTGTGTTCCCACAGGAAATAATGAAGCACAGAAAAGACTTGTTATTATTTAGGCAAAATTTTCAATTTTTTTGTATAATTCTGAGATTTTCTATAACATTCAACCATATCACAGGAATTATTGTAAATATAACCTTATTTTTAGGAGAAATATTATAAAGAAAATATTTACCCAGAAAAATGATTTTCTGAGGAGATGTTTCATGATATATTATTTTAGAATATAAGTATAGTATAATATATGCAGGAACAATAATTTAAAATTTTATGTTTGCTATGTTTTAGACCAGATTTGCTTTGATTATACTCTTGTTTTAAAAAGTCAGTTTGATCATCCTTGCCTGTAAAAATCACCCCTTCTGAATAGACCTTTACATTAAACATAATGATTTTGGACATCTTGTATGACATTTTAAATGAATTTTCACATGTTGATTTGCTCACTCATCAATTTTTTTTTTTTTTTTTTAAAGGGCTTCCCTGATAGCTCAGGGAAGAATCCACCTGCAATGCAGGAGGCTCTGGTTCGATTCCTGGGTCAGGAAAATCCGCTGGAGAAGGGATAG
>NW_011441138.1:0-1182 GCF_000754665.1 Bison bison bison | reverse complement strand
GTCTCCTGCATCGGCAGCTGGGATATTTACCACTAGCACCACTTGGGAAGCCCATATGCATAGTCATACCACAAGCCATAGATGCATATTTACATTTGAAGAAGGTCCTCCTTGAGGAGTTTTCTAAGAATTCATCCTTTGGGGCACCACCTATGTTCCAGGGAGGGTGGTTCTGATGATAGCGAGAGCTATAGACCTGAAAAATTACACCCTTGGTTACATTTCCAATTTCTATTCAAATTTTTACTCACCCAAAGCCGGGCTTACTTTATCTAGTCACCTAATATCATTTGGTTTCTGGGTGCTATAATAACTTTCATAGTGCCTGAACTAAAATGCTAGATTTTGCCACTCCTCCATGGCTATCACACAGTGCAGAAATATGAATTCTCCTTTATAATTCTGGGACCAGTTAAATAGGTGGAAGTCTAGAGGTTACTGGAATTCATCACCTGTTATGTTAATCATACTGTTAATAATGAAGGTTAATCGTGAATGAATGTCCAGAGGATAACATTTTTTCACTATAGACATTTCAACAATCCAGCAATCCAAGTCTCTGAAAATAAAAAACGGGGGATACTGTAACCTCAGACTAGTTTGCCAGATCCTAGATTGATTGAAGGAAGCAGGCTTAGGACAAATACAAGTAAGAAGTGCATTAGCTGGTGCCCGATAAAGGAAGGACTCAATTACCTTCAAAGATAGTATCAGCTAAATATTTAATGGGTTCACAGATGGCAGATGGAAAAATGGTTTCCTAAAGGGCAGCCAGGGCAAAGCCTTAATCTGTCGAGGCACAGATAATACAGACGACAACGGTGTTCCCAGAAGGCCCCTCGTAGCTCCCACGCCCACCGTGTACTCACCGCCTGTTTCGCAGGCAACTGCGTCGCCACGAGCACAGTGCAGGGAGCCCACGGGGCTCCAGAGGGGAGTCGAGCCCAGCCGAGCGCTAGGACTTCTGAGCCCTGGGGCTTAGGAACATCGGTTTCTCCTCACCCTTAGTTTCCTCACCCACACCATGGATAGAATTCTTCTGTCTCAGGGTTGAAAACCTGGCTTAAAACTCAACATTCAAAACACTAAGATGGCATCCGGTCCCATCACTTCAATGGGAAATAGAAGGGGAAACAGCGGCAGATTTTATTTTCTTGGGCTCCAAAATCACTGTGGATGGCG
>NW_011441137.1:0-1183 GCF_000754665.1 Bison bison bison | reverse complement strand
GAAGGGGCCAGTGGGCAGCCACACCCCTGCCCTCTGGCTCACCAAACAGCTCCTTTGTGCCAGGCGCCCCTGGAAACTCTGCCAGGTTCCTTGGGCTCTGGCCCAAACCCATCTTCCCCTCTGCAGCCACGCGGCACCCCTGCCCCAGGCCTGGCTTTCATGGGCTGCCGTAAGTGGCTGTCAGCATCTCTGCCCGCCCTCCCCGGGCGGCTCCTGGAGCCACGAGAGCCAGCCCGGAGGTGCCAGGGAGATGTGCCAGGTGAGCCAGCACGCACACCGGGGAGGAGCGCCCGCCATGCCCCAGCCCCTGTCTATCACCTCCTTCTATCAGCACCAGGCGCTGGGCCTGTGTGTGTGTTTGTTGCCTCTTGAGCCAGAGCAGTTACTATGGGTAGATAATAATAGCAATCATAATCCCTCGTAATTGGACCAGACTTTGCTGTTTGCAGGGTACTCCATGCCCGTGACCTCATCTGACTTCCACTACCACCCTATAAAACAGGCACAGTAAGAGTTACTATCCCCATTTTACAGCTGAGCAAATGCAAGCCCAGAGAGCCTGAAAGTCACATCTCCAGGAAATGACATCCGCAGGCCTGGGGCCTGGGACTTGGGACTCTCTGGCCAGTGCTTTTTCTCTGTCCTGAACTGTCATGATAGCGAGCCCATCTGCTGCTCTCTCTGGGGGCTCTGCTGCCCGGGGAAGCCCTGGCCAGTAACGAGAGGAATGTGGCCCATCTGCCCCGTCTCCTTCATCTGTGGGGGGCAGCTGACCACCAACTGCAGGTACGTGGACACAAAGCAGTGTCAGCACCAGCCAGGACACCAGGCCAGGGGAGGGGGTCAGGGTCAATGGAGAAGCAAAGCCAGGCCCAAGGAGGGAAGGGAATTAGTCATGGCCACAGCTGCGGGTCAACAGCACAGGTGGCCGCAGGTGGCCTTGGCTCTTTGACAGCAGGGTGTGGGTCTCCTATGGTCTGAGTCCTGGGTAGGAGGAGCCCAGAAAGCCCATGGGATCAGAAAGAAAGGGACTGACCTGCAGCCCCTAGGAGCCCCAGCAGGTTGGCCGCAGCATGCATTTTGTCCCCAGCTTGGAGGCATACATGGCCCCTCATCCTAAGGCACTCTACTGGATTCTGGGCTGGGAAGGCAAGTTTCTGGGCTTCATGCATGTGTGTGTGTG
>NW_011441136.1:0-1183 GCF_000754665.1 Bison bison bison | reverse complement strand
TTCCACACCCAGAGCAGTACACTCACACCAGAGCCAATGGCACAGTGCAGATCCGAAATAAACATGACAAGCGCATGCGCTGGGCACCATCGGGATGGACTCGCACGCATCCAAGCTTGTCTTGGGAAGCCTTCCCCACTCCTGCCTCCCAACCACCAATGTCAAACCTCCACTGGTTCTGAGGAACCGGGACGTAAGCCAAGTTCTTCATCCCCTAAGGAAGCTGGAGGCTGCCTGACCGGAAGGAGCTGCTCCAGAGAATTCTCTCAGCTCCTCCTCTGGCCTGACAGAGTGAAGGCTGCACCCCGCAGGGCCCTGCTCCCCCGCCTCCACTGCCGACCCTGGCAGGAGACAGCCTGGAGCTCCTAGGAGCCTGCCTCCCCGCAGGAGCTTTCGACAGGGTTGACTTTGGCAGAAATAAGGATTTATTTTTTAGATCTGACGTTTTTATTGAGATCCTGTGTACAAGACCTTGTGTATTCCTTTACCTAACTTCTCCCAAAGGCAACATCTTGCAAAGTTATAATACAATATCACAGTCAGGACACTGACATGGGTACGACCCACTCATCTGCTCAGATATCCCCACTTTTTTTGGACGTGTGTTTAGCTCTGTACAGTTTTTTCATATGCCTAGGTTTGTGTATCACTACCACAGTCAGATTCGGAGCCATTCCAACACCCCAAGAAGTTCTGTTGCTTTTTATTAACCACAACTACCCCTCTTCCATCCTCAGCTCCAACAACCACTAATCTGTTCACCATTTCTAAAATTTTGCCATTTTGAAAATGTTCAAAAAGGGAAAAATCCAAAATGTAACCTTTTGGGATTGACTTTTTTCACTCAGCATAATCCCTCAGAGATTCATTTACTTGTGGCATGTATCAGTAGTTTGTTCATTTTTATTTCTGAGTAGTACTCCATGGTATGTATCACTCAGAGTTTGGTTAACTATTCACCTGTTGAAGGACATTTGGATTGTTTCCAGTTTGGGGCTATGACAAACAAAGATGCTATGGACAGTCGCCATACGGGTTTTTCTGTAAACAGAGATTTTCATTTCTCTGGGATGAATGCCCAAGAGTACAATTGAAAAACAAAACAAAGAGTACAGTCAGCAAAGATAAGACCGGGAGCTGACTGTGGCTCAGATCATGAATGCCTTATTGCCAAATTCAGACT
>NW_011441135.1:0-1183 GCF_000754665.1 Bison bison bison | reverse complement strand
GTTTGTCCTAGCCTGCGACTAACATAATCACATAAAGCTGTTGCTTTGGAACAGACTGAGCTGCCCCCAGAGTCAATTTCCCTAAAAGCAGCGCAGAGCAGAGCTTCCTGGGAGAAGACACAAAGCTGCCCATTGTCTCTGTCACTTCCTCTCCACCCTCCCAGCACTGAAGCATCTCCTCCACTTGGAGCCACAGTCCTGTGCACAGGCTGTTTGCGGGTGTCCCGCCGCGGTTTCCAAAACCCCGTGAGAAGCAGTTTCTTGCTACAGTCATTGTTTCCAGACCGACCAAGCTGGCTGGGAAGGCGAAGCCAGGCCAGGGAGACTGTCTTCCTGGCCCTGGAAAGAGACAGGCTTGCAACACAGGACCCTGGCAGCTCCGGGGGAGCTGGATACACCCCCCATATCTGGGCAGCACCAGGTGGGGCAAGGCCGAGGAGGAGGCTCCCAAGAGGCTGAATTCCTAGATGAAGACAGAGTGTGGATCATCTAGCAAGTCCTCAGAACTGTGCTGGGCCCCTGACAGTGAGCTTCCTGCCAGGAATCCAGGAAGCCATCTGGCCTCTGCTGACCTAACCAACCTCTTCCTAACCATCACCCAGTCCAAAGGGCATGGGCCACTCCCCAGAAGTAGTTGAGGCTGGGAGGAAGCTCCTTTCACCAACTGTCCTCAGATTCATCTCTGCCACCAGTCACGTGTGCCCACCTAGGTGGGAGTGGGCTGGGGAGCCCACCAAGAGGGACCAGTGAGATATGGGGAAAACCTGGGCAGAAGGCAGGATGGCACGATTGAGCTGCAGCTTCGCATGTTCCCAGCAGTGTGTTTGGAAGGGGTGCTGCTGCATTCTCCGAGCCACCAAAGGACTCTGCAAGGTCACCAAGATTCTAGAGTGGTCAAGACACGGCCCTTCTCTTACTAGGCTGGGAGACCATCATGTGAACAACCCAAATATAATCCAAGGTGGAGTTTACTGAGGGTTATTTCAAAGGTTGAGAAGGGGTCCTGAATGAGGAGGAAACAGGAAGCTTTGGTGGAGGAAGGAGGAAGCCTTCCCAAGAGGGCTGCCCTCACTCAGCCTTGGTGGATGAGTGGAATCTTGCAGGGGAATGGAGCAAAGATGAAGTGATACTTTTACAAAAGCATTGCTTACAAATGGGGCAAAAGCATTCCAACTGAGTCCTT
>NW_011441134.1:0-1183 GCF_000754665.1 Bison bison bison | reverse complement strand
CCCAGGGACAGGGGAGCCTGGTGGGCTGCCGTCTATGGGGTCACACAGAGTTGGACACGACTGAAGCGACTTAGCAGCAGCAGCAGCAGCAGACTAATGGGAGGTGGACATCAGTGAGAAGTAATACTACCTTCCTAATGCCTTATAATTGAACGAATAGTAACAACATTCATCTTATACCCAACTGTGCTATGAAAAATGCATTATTGCAATTTCTAGCAGTATTAAAATTCAACTTTTGATCTGGGGGATCTGTTTTAAGAATAAGGATTCGTTGGCTTTAGAAATTCAGGATAGAACTAAGACTGGATAATTTCCCAAGAGTTTTTGTTTGTTTTTATGTAAATATTTTGATTTATTTAACCAGGTTCTTATTTTTTATGTATCTCAAATTAGTGACTAGTTTATTTCATAATGTTAAAAATAGGAAGACATAAGAATCCCACTCTTGACCTGCAGCTGTAAGACTTGTTACTCAGCACATGACGTGAGGTTGATGTATGTTCTATGTTGGGAAAGTTGCATGCTGCTGGAAATGACACCTTCTGTTACCTACTCCTTAGCACTAGATGGTGCTGTGGGCTTAAATACATTTTCTAGTTTGTGATTTCAGCCATCTTTTGTTTTACCAAAATCCTCTTATTAAGGCATTCATTGCATTAACATCTGTTTTAATAGTTGAAAATATTAATGTCGTTTATAAAATTTTACTTTCAAAGTTAGTGGTGATTTTTCCATGTGTCCTTACTCTTATATAGATTCTAAGGACTTACTCTTCTTATATAAACTAAGATGTTTTCATCTGGGTAGCAAAATAGAAATATAAAGCCTGCTTTTAAAAATGCTTTTAGAGAAAACTTACTCTTCAAATTCTGTAGAGCTTCAAAATATGTAGAGCTTCACTTAGAGCAATAATGATCCAGGTCATAAAACAGTACATTTCTTCTTTTTTTACCTCTATGGCACTTTTTTTACATGAAAAGTCAAGGAAAGTTAGTTTCTAAGTTTTTTCCTGAGAGTCATGCTGAGTTTTTTTTTTCCTCTTCTCCTGGCCTCCATCTTCCAAGTTCCTTCAGTGTGTTTTCTGTCCTTGAAGTTCTACCTTTCCTAGTGCTCTTTAATCACCTGAGAAATTTTCTTTAAAAACACAGGAGTTCGGCTATTTTGCACTAGGTATTCATAT
>NW_011441133.1:0-1183 GCF_000754665.1 Bison bison bison | reverse complement strand
TGACAATGTTAACTCTTAAGACTAGATTATTCATATTAGAAAATAAATCTGCGATTTGCCTCTCAAAAATGTCTCAGCGGTTTATCAGGGCATGTCAACTATGATTTGATATAATTTACCCTCTGCTCTTGAGAAGTTTATCTATTGCGTAAAGCAGAATATGCTTCATCACAAGTTAGAGATTACTGGCGAGGAAAAGAAAATTTGCACAACCCCAAACTAAAGCAGCAGTAAGCCGTAGCCATAACCATGCTGGCTACTCCCCATTTCTGTTACCCTATTCTGCATTTGAAAATTATTGTGATCATAGGCACCACTGAAAGGGTTCCAAAGTCAGCTGTATGCTGGAGTCCCCCAAACCTGTGGCCTTGGGCTAAAAGTAGCCCAGGAAATGTGATGTGCTTATCTTATGCTTGATTACAATAAAAGCATCTTCTTCCTGAAGTCCCAAGAAAAAGTGCATTTTTCTAAGACAAATGAAGTCTTCAAGAGTGACTTAGGGTTAGAGAACACAGTTTGATCCCTTGAAGTAACTGTTCCAAGAGTGTATGGCAGTTAGTTGTATAAACCTATTTTTAAAGGTTTTGGTTTCAGCCACAAATTTCTATCCTAGTGTATATAATGTTTCTCCAGTAGAGACTTAAAATGCGCTTTAGTGCCATAATCTTCAGAACAGTACCCATGAAGGCTAAATGGCTTTTCATTCAAACAGCCTAGGTCAGAGGAACAGGAACCCAGTGAAAGGTAATAGTTTTCTCACCAAGGCACTCTGGAGGAATAATGGCTGTGCCTGATTATGAAGCTGATTAGTTCATGGAAATTTAATAAGCATATTAGTATCCTGTCTACCTAGGCTTATTTAATGCTGGCTCCTGCTTCTGGCTCTGCTTTTGGCTAATTTTGTCACGTCAGACAAATTACTTACTGCCAAACTCAATGAACAGTTTACAACTGTACAGTAAAGGAAGGCCTGGCCACTCCAAAACGCCAGTGACTGAGATTTGGTCAACCCCAACCTTCACGCTCCACCCTAACCTTCCTTTGGGAAAAGACTCATAAGACCCCTGCTTACTGGACTCACCTGGTGAGCTCTAGTGACCACTGGTGCTGGGCCTCTCCCAGAGAGATTCTGATCTCATTGGCTTGGGGTGTGGCCTGGGCAGCTAGAGATTTAGGTGTTCCC
>NW_011441132.1:0-1184 GCF_000754665.1 Bison bison bison | reverse complement strand
TTTTTATTTTTAATATGCAAGCCACAGGTGAACTCCTTCAGCTAGCTCAAGGGATTATTAGTCTGAATCCCAGAGATGTGTGTGGAAATTACCCTTGTTCTGTTTCCATGGCACAGAGTTCAGGAATGTACTTTAACCAGATATTCTAGCACAGATAGGCTGGGGTGATGGATGAGCATTTGATTCCTTATTAAAGCACTGTGTATTCCATTCAGCACTATAAAACTAAAAATACAGAAATGCTCCTGACCCTGGTAAGGTCATCTCCAGCAAGTGTCTATACAGCACTATGTCCAGGTATACCCCAGTAGATGACTAGGCCAGAAGAAAACAGATAGACTTCTAGTCCTTCCGTCATTTATATTTAACCTCTGCAATCATACGTCTGCTGGTGAGGCTTAGCACTAGGAAGTTTTCACTCTTTGGTCCTGGAGAATGTTGCTGCTCTCTGCCATATATCCTAAAGTTCTTTTGTGTCATTTACGTGAGTAAAAACTGATGTTCTCAAGTGTTTGCGCCTTGTTTATCTGTCAGTCCATTACATTGTTATTACAGCAGTTGTGCAGAGTGGCAGCCAGTGGAAATGACACAAAGACTTCATGTCCATATGGATTTTTTCTGTAGGGAAAGCTCTCAGATAATAAAGGGGACAGAGACGATATTGTGATACCAAGTTGGTTTTCTATTTGCCCTTGATTTGACTAAGGGCTTGAAACAGAGTGTGAAAAACTCAGTACACTTAGTCAATAAATATTGACAAAATGTTAGTGATCCAATGCTATCTTGAGTCCTCCACTTAAATGGCAGTAGGAGGATACGTGACCTTGAAGATAAGTGATATCGGTGATTTTACTATTGGCTGTTGAAAACGTAATTCCATGCAGTAAACTTGCTCTCATAAAATTGAATTCAGTAGTTCATCTATATTAATACTTACATTACCTAGACCTATTAAATATTTGGGTTTCCCTGATGTCTCAGGGGTAAAGAATCTGCCTGTAATGCAGGAGATATGGGTTCGATCCCTGGGTCGGGAAGCTCCCCTGGAGAAAAACTCCAATATTCTTGCCTGAGAAATCCCATGGAGCCTGGAAATCCCTGAGCCAGAGGTCCATAAGGTTGCAAAAGAGTCAGACACAACTTAGCAACTAAACAACAACAATTGAAATGTATGCCAAGTTCCT
>NW_011441131.1:0-1184 GCF_000754665.1 Bison bison bison | reverse complement strand
GGAAAAAAAAAAAAAAAAAAAACCTGACCACATATCCAAATGACCACACTCCACTGCTATGGGACAGTTTAATTCCCAGTCTTCCTCAGAACCCAGAAAGGAAACAGAATGGGGAGGAGGATAGTGATGAGAGGACAAATGAAGGATAGCCTCAAAATCACATCTGGAAACAAGGTTGGGAAGACTGGGATTCAAATCCCAAGATGGCTATCATTTCCAGTCACAGATTTTGAATACCATTCATGATGTCCAATTCCTTTCAATTCCAAGGAAGAATTGTGAAATATCGGCTTTAATTGTTTACAAGGACTTTATCCAAACAGGAGAACTGTATGCAAAAAATGCCATGGGAGAGTGACTGAAACACCAAACTGCTTGGCATCTATTTCTCGCCTCCCTCCCAACTCCATCAAATAATAAAATAAGTGTAGATTCTCATGGACTCAGAGAAGCAATATACTAATGATTCTCTAGTAAAAGGGTTCTCCAATCAATCAAAATCACAGAAATCAGTTTAACTACTATTCAACAGTTATCAACTGGGTTTATGACCTGAACCTTACTTCAAGAAATAAAATATATCCTACCTCAAAAACCTCACAATTGTTTGCTCCTTTCTTCTTGAAATACCTTATTCACTCTGCTTCTCAAATACCACATTCTCCTGTGGTATACCTCACTCAGTCTCTATCTTCCCAGTCTCTCTTTCCTTCCCAGTCTCATTCCTCCCATTCCTTCCTTTTCATTCATTCCTTCCATCTCATTCCTTCCCAGTCTCTCTTGTTAACTCCTCCTCATCTTGTCAACCTCAATTCACCACAGGATCTCCAAACTCAGGATTTTTGCTACCTATATTCATACACTAGTGATTTCACCTAGTTTCATGTCTTTAAATCTTATTTAAACGCTAAGAATCCCAGGAGGGCCATCCCTCAACCTCTAAACTCATATATTCAACTGCCCACTTTGTATCTCCACTAAAACCAACTCCTGATCATCCCCACCTTAAAGTAACTGTACACATCTATTTTATTGTACATAGTAGTATGTCATATGTAACTACCATACATATTAAATATATTGAATATAATTAATTATAAATCATACATAGATAGGAGAAGGCAATGGCAACCCACTCCAGTACTCTTGCCTGGAAAATCCCATGAACAGAGGAGCCTGGTGGG
>NW_011441130.1:0-1184 GCF_000754665.1 Bison bison bison | reverse complement strand
TTCCATGAAGCAGTCCAACCCCTGTTCCTGCAAGACCTGTTTTTTTTTTTTTTTTCCAATAAGTCGGTAAACCAACTGAAACTTCTGTCAAGTCTGGTGACTCTGTATAAATGGGTGCAAATATAACTTGACATGTTAATTTCTTTCTAGAAAACAATTTATATCCATAGAATCATGGAATCCCATAGCTGAAAGGACCTTAACAGTGACCCAGTACAAACACCCATCTCATGCTGGAATTGCTCATTTCTAAAGAAATCTGTTTTCCGAGAAGCTGAGCTGAAGTCCCAGAATCAGATGTCCTGCTCATCTCTGTCCCATTAAGGAAGTTCAGTGTGAACATCATCTCATTGGTGATTATTTTTGCTGGGTGGTATGGATAGATCACGAGGGATAGGTTTAAAATGGATTGCTAACAGGTTGAACTAGAAATTGATTTTTTTTTTTTGCCCACCCCAATGGCCAAGGTATACTTCTGTATATTTCTATTTTTCTTTTCTTTACAGAAATATCTGTACTTCTGAAAATTCTGGCATGTTTGTCATTTTATTATAAATCTCCTCTAAATAGATGGAGTTTTGAAAAATCTATCAGTCACCCATGAAACAGGATGAGTAGTTTGAAATTGAAGGCCTGCAAAACTGACCAGAACAGAATAAATACATGAACTGGCAGACACACAAGAGATGAAAAACCCAAGGACAGTAGCTGAGAGAGTGTC
This sequence comes from Bison bison bison, assembly GCF_000754665.1. Taxonomy (NCBI): domain Eukaryota; kingdom Metazoa; phylum Chordata; class Mammalia; order Artiodactyla; family Bovidae; genus Bison; species Bison bison. The sequence continues at coordinate 463 of NW_011441130.1, read as the reverse complement.
CTCGCGGACACATGCTCACAAATTGGGGCCAGCTCAATCGATGGATTGTGGGGAAAGGAGACCAGAGTTTCTGAGAACTGTTTAGTAGAGAGTCTTGCCAGACAGGAAGCTCTAACCTGTCCAGTGACCAAGAGAATTAAGAGAGTCCTGACTTCATCTCCAGACATAGGAGCCAAAAAAAGAAACCTGATGTCAGACTATAGGCCTGATTAGCAAATTCAGCTGAAAAGAGATAAGTCGACTAAATGAGATAGAATTACTTGTAATAACCTTGGTGTATTTAGTCTGTATTCCCCAAACTTATATGCTAGTGCAGTAAAAAGTTTTACTACAAATGGTTATGTTGATTAAGCCAACATGGGATTCCCAGCTGGTGCTAGTGGTAAGGAACCCACCCGCCAATGCAGGAGATGCAAGAGACTCTGGTTTGATCCCTGGGTTGGGAAGATCCCTTGGAGAAATG
>NW_011441129.1:0-1184 GCF_000754665.1 Bison bison bison | reverse complement strand
GGGAGGGAGGAGGGAGGAGGGTTCAGGATGGGGAACACATGTATACCTGTGGTGCATTCATTTTGATATATGGCAAAACCAATACAATATTGCAAAGTTAAAAAAAAAAACTGTGTGGAGGTGAGGGTTGAGTCCAAGTCCTTAGGAAGAATTTCCTCTGTGCTCCCGGCTTTGTCTGCCTGGGGGCATTCATTGCTAGAGCCAGTGGCAAGTGAAGACCTTAGCTTGGCCTTGGCCGGGTCCCAAGGACACCCTTGGCTGACTCAGTCTCTCTTTACCTCTGGTGGGATGCAGTCCTGTTGGGGGAGGGGGAGGGACAGCCAGATCTGTGTCCAGCCCACTGGCCCTGTGGTCTACTCCCTGCTGAGGGATTCACCCTCCCTGCTGAGTGGGCCATGTAGTGTGTGCGTGTGTGTGTGTGTGTGTGTGTGTGTGTGGCAGGGGACACTGGGGGCCTCCACTCATCATAGCTTCTCCCTTTCTAACTCCAAATCTTTGCTGAACCTTAATGGCAAATAGGTCCCAGGATCTGTCCACTCATTAGGGGGATTCTGGGGCAGTTGGTAAGCTCACGGAGGCTAAAAAGGAATTTAGAAATCCTCTCTGAGACAATAGCTTGGCTTACAAAACTATTGCCCCAGTGTATAATCCTATTTTGTGTGTCAATAACTGAAAATTGCTTCAATCTTTCTTTCTGCATCCCTTTTGAAACAAAGGCTAATCTGCTTCCGGGCAGATGGTTCCCTGGGATGGACGGGAAGGTCACCCTCCAAGCAGGCAAAAGAGGAAGTATGTTAAAAATGAAAAGCATCAGCCAAACCACGTGTGTGTGTGCCACTTGTGTCCTCTGCCAGATTGTCTGCTCTAGAAGGTGGGAGCCTGGTGACCCCCTTTAGCACACCCTGTCACTCACTGGTGTCTGCTCGGTCACTCTAAGTGTTCCCTGGCTGGGGACAACTCTGTTCTGTGAGCAAAATGTGTTTCACTTTATTTTGTAAAGTGCCTTATGCCATTAACCGCATGAAATAAGTCCTTCAGCAGGGAGCTGGGGCTTCCCAGGTGGCGCCAGTGGTAAAGAATCTGCCTACCAATACAGGGGATGCAAAAGATGCGGGTTTAATCCCTGGCTTGGGAAGATCCCCTGGAGAAGGAAATGGCAACCCACTCCAGTGTTCTTGCCTGGG
>NW_011441128.1:0-1184 GCF_000754665.1 Bison bison bison | reverse complement strand
CTGTCCATAGAATTCTCCAGGCAAGAATTCTGAAGTGGGTAGCCATTCTCTTCTCTAGGGGATCTTCCTGACCCAGGGATTGAACCTGGGTCTCCTGAATTGCAGGCAGATTCCTTACTGTCTGAGCCACCAGGGAAGGCCTGTCTTAGTGGTACTGCTGGTAAAATTGGGTCCTAATGATGATGCACAGAACCAGTCACCTCAGGTTCCTTCCATATGAGAATATTTCCTTGCTGAAGAAATCAGCATTACTGAAGCAAAGAGACTGTGAATTTTCTTTAAAATTCAGGTTCTTCTTACATATCTGGACCCAACTTTTCCTTTCCTCACTCCATAAATGTTCTTTATACTATCCTCACCAATTTCAGGAACTCAACTGGGCCATATAGTCTTACATCTCATTACCTTGTTATTTGCTTTTGCCTCCACTAGCAAAGCAGTCACCCTTTCTCCCCACTCTGTTTGTCTTATTCCTACTCATCACCAATACTAGGTCACGGTTTCAAAGATGTTTCTTCAGACAACTCCATTCATTAAAACTGCATCAGAGTTCCCACTTGTTTGCTCTCTGAGCTTCCTATAGTTATCTGTATTATAATAGTCATTCACTGTATTGTACTTGCTTATGTAGCCAGTTGTCCATATTCTACATTAGACCACAGACTCCTCAAAGTCACAGACTATATTTTATTTACAAAATAGTCACATCTCCTACTACAAGACTGGCATTAGCTGGTAATAAATATATACTAAATAAATAAGGGAACAATCAAGTTCCTAAAATAGTAGGTTTAAAACCAGTAAAGATTGCATTGCTACAGAAGTTGATGTAAGGTTCTATTTTGTCTTGTAGTCTTCTGTCAGTTGGAGGAAGAAGAGAGAAACATGGTTGTTCAGAAATCTAATAACCTCTTTGGAAAATCCTCAAACACAGCATTACTATTCTACACAAGCTTGTGTAGCTTGTGTGGACAAGCTCATTGCTCTATCAAGCTTCCTGGGAAAGAAGGAAGATGTTGAATCAAGCTGCATTCTTTATAAGCTATGTACTTGCTCAGAGGTGGACAGACTTTCCCTACTGTATCCTCCCTTCCTTAGGGTTCTCTTCCCAAGGAAGTCTAAACTAATCAAGACTCATGAGGGATGAAGAAATGTCATTGAATCATACAAAGCTGGTTTTGTGT
>NW_011441127.1:0-1184 GCF_000754665.1 Bison bison bison | reverse complement strand
TGGGGACACAGCTGCCTCAGAAATAGGAGAAATAGGAGTAAAAATAGGAGCTCAGGGAGAGGGTGGACCATAGCACATCATCTGGGCCAGCTTGGGACCCTCCTTTCCCAGTCACGATGCCACCCAGCAGCCCTGGCCAGGTGCCTGGTGCTGGCGAGGCTCTGGTGGATGGACTCCGTGGCAGGCACACAGCGGGTGCCCTCAGGAGCCTCCCGTCACCTCCAAGTTCTGGAAGCATCCTCCTGGGAAGGCCCTGATGGCCTGGGCGGGGGGAGGCCCTGATGGCCTGGCAGGGCCTTTCTGCAGAAGCATCAGCAGGGGATGAGCAAGGGGGTGGGGAGGAGACCAGACAGGACACAGAACGTGTGGCTAGGGCAGCGGGCGGCGCAGCAGACGGGTGGCAGAAGCAGGCACACGTGGTCCCCATGGGCTAGGCTGCGTGCTCACATGTGGACAAACGCTTGCCAGCGGGGATCGAGACGGGGGGAGCCCGCAGGAGAACAGCGTGGAGAGGACGCAGCCTGCCTGGAAAGCATCGCGTGGGATGCATCGTGCTGGGGAAAACCTGGAGCCTGGGTCTGTGACGACCGAGGCAAGGAGACTGGGAGCTGCCGTGTGTCACGTTGGCCATGGGCCCTGAGGTGCCCTCCTCTGTCCGCCCCTCTCCCTGCCAGCTTCCCCACGGCGGGGGTTCCAGGGGCTCAGAAGTGAGCTGCTTTGCCCGAGGACAGATAGCTGCTAATCGGAAGGGGTGGGGTGTCTCACACAGTGTACTGCTCAGGACTTGGGGTGCTGCTCAGGACTGGGGGCGGGGGCTTCCCCAGGCCAGCCTCCTGCCTGCGGCCCCACCGGCTGTCAGCCTCGGCTCTGAGGGTGGGAGGGACCCTGATGCGGCTCAGGGCCTCGGGGGCTCATGCCTAGCAGCGGAGGCTGGGGGAAATCAACCTGCAGCCTTGGGGACCGACTTGGGGGCTTTAGGATAGGAACCCAAGATACAGCAGGAGGGCAGAAAGAAGCCGGCGCTTCGCACAGTCTTCAGCGACTGCGCAGGGGAACACTGGGGAAAGCTTCAAAGAACGAGGCTGAGAAGGGTGTTGAGGAACAGGAAACAGGCAGGGAGGGGCAGGGACGGTGCTTGCTGCCGATGCCAACGGCCCCGGGCCTGGCCTCCCTGCCCCCACTCG
>NW_011441126.1:0-1185 GCF_000754665.1 Bison bison bison | reverse complement strand
TTTTTTTTTTTTTTTCCAATTCTGAGATTCTAAGTGTCTTCACAACGATCTGCAAAACCTGGGTATCTTGTGGTAATAGGTGTCTCACCAGGATACGTCACATTCGGTGAGAAGACAAATCTATCAAAGTGTGGCTGAGATAATGACAAGGAAGAACAAGGTCCATTCCACTCCAGGTTAATTGCCAGTAAGCGGTCAACTCCCAATTAAGCAGTTGACCTAAAAATCAGACAGAATTACATTGGTCCTTATTATTTTTTCTGAAACAGTTTCAGTGAGTAAAACTAAATCTTTTCATCTTATTGAAATACAACTGATCCTCTTTGGGGAACCCACTGAGAACCCGGAAGGCAAGGAAAATGAACTTCACAGCATCTTATGCAAACTTTCTCAAACACAGATGCTAATTCAGCTTCTGAAAATTTAAATCAATCTGTGTATGCACACACATGATTACAAGGGGAAAGAAGCTTGTCTCAGAGAATTCCATATGCCAAGGTTTTTCTGGCAATTGGGGAAATTATAATGTTCTTACTGTTGACTTAATATCTAGAATAAACTCTTTAGCTTTCACCTTCATTGCCCTTCAGTCACTGAACATACAGACCTGTCCCTTAGATAACACCAGCACCAAAAGCTAATCCAATTCTAATATATCAGATTCTGAAATTCATGTATTAATATAACCCGAGGTGCCATTACAATGTTGAGGCTAAGAATTCAATCCAATTTAGGAACTGGATGGCTGAGGGTGATAGTTCCTATTCTGAAATTTACAAGCTGTGTGACATTGAACAAATAACTTCTATAACCTCAGTTTCCTCATCTGCAGTACTAGGAATGATCATGTCATTTATCCCTTTATGAGAGTATACAGTAAATTCAAGAAATCCTGGGATGTAAACAGTTGATAAATGCTATGTTTTAAAAAGGCAAGCAAGCTTTTATTCTTCACATTCCACGTCTTCATTTCCACTAAAATTTCTCTTTGACCTAGTTTCCAACTCTATCCCTAAATCCCTTCCCACTCTCCCAGATCTATCTTTCTTGCGTCCTCTACTAGCTAGAGACCAAGGGGTAGCTCTTTCAGCTACAGTCGTGCAAGTCCCCTCCTGTCTCTTCTTGACTTTCCATGTCATCATCTGCCTTTCCAATTTCTACCCTCTATTTCCAGGTTTTTGAGAC
>NW_011441125.1:0-1185 GCF_000754665.1 Bison bison bison | reverse complement strand
TGATGCTGTGCAGGCTGTGTGTGTGTGTGTGTGTGTGTGTGTGTGTCTCCTAACCTTTAGAGCTTGTCTAATGTCTAATAGACATCCTTGAAGTTGTCATGTCCCCAAACCAAACATCTCCTTTTCTCTATTGCCTATAATTGACAACCCCATCCTTCCAACTGTTCAGGCAAAAAGCAAAACAAAGTAAAACATAAAACAAACAGAAACCTCTTTATCATATGCGCCCCTCACAGCACTGTTGGCCCTAACCTCAAATTATCAATGGCATACTAGGCTTTGACAACCAAAGTGGACTTTTTTCTTTCTTTTAACAACCTATTGATCTTGAATCCTGCATTTGTGTCAAGCTTAATTACTATTTCTAGTTGTGTGACTTTGTTGGAATTTTCTGTGTGACCAGTCACGTTGCCTGCAAGCAGAGATAGTTTTGTTATTTTTCTGTTATTATGCCCCCAGACCCTTTTTCTTCTCTTCCTGCACTGCCTTGTTCTTCCAGTAAGGTGTTGAAAAAGTGATGAGAGGGAGCGTCCATGTCTTCTCAACTGCCATAGGGAGAAGCATACACTGTTTTACTAAACGAGGTTAGTTATAGGTTTTATCAGATTAAGAGAGTCCTTCTACTCCTTGTCTCCTGTAAATTGTTATCCTGCATTAATGTTGAAACATATCCAATGCTCTTTCTACGTCAACTGAGATAATCATTTGTATTTTTTTCTGTAGTCTGTTAATAAGGTAAATTACTTTGCTTTTGAATATGGAAGCAGCCTTGCATTCTTGGGATAAACTCAATTGTTAGATATATATTATCATGTTCATAGTTTGTTGGGTTTGATCAGATAATATTTTATAGGAGATTTTTGTCTCCTTGTGCGTAAAGAATTCAGTTCCTCTTAGTTTTCTCTTCTTATACTGACTTTGCCAGTTTTAGGATGATGGGATGATATGTGTGTGTGTGTGTGTGTGTGTTGCTCAGTTGTGTCCGACTCTGCGACACTGTGGACTATAACCCGCTAGGCTTCTCTGTCTATTGAATTCTCCAGGCAAGAATACTGGAGTGGGTCATTTCCTTCTCCAGAGGGTCTTCCCGACCCAGAGATTGAATCTGGGTCTTCTGCATTGCAGGTGGATTCTTTACCGTCTGAGCCACCAGAGATACTGACCCCATAAAATGAGTTTGGAAGT
>NW_011441124.1:0-1186 GCF_000754665.1 Bison bison bison | reverse complement strand
AGTGAATGAATTAACAAATTGTTATAAAAACAAAGCAAAAAAATCTTCCTGGGTAACTCCAAACAAGAAATTTTTACATTTTATCCTGTTATACTGCAGTGAATGAACTTCATAGTGCTGAGGATAACAAGATGGTGCAGGATAGTTAACTGGCCTCCTTTGATGGTTGGAGTTAAATCAGTCCTGCTCTGCTCATTGTCTCACACACTGTGGGTTTACAGAACAAAGTATGTTCTAATTTCCAGAGCCTTGTAGTTTTGCATAAGGACCTGAGAACATTACCTTTTGGTGATCACGTAACTTTCTGCCTCTTAGATCCTGACAACTGAGCAGTTAAAACAAGTGGATTTCTGGTGACTTGGTGTTTGCTGTCTAAGGGAGCATTTGTGAAAAATGATCCATGCATTTGGAGGGGAAGGCAGGGACTCACATTCATGTTGGGGGCAGGAGAAGGTAAAACAAAAAAATTAGAGAAAATAAAAAGTGCCTTAGCTTGGTCCTACCGTATTGTACAATTCCTCTAGTCTGGAGATGGTGAGAAAACGATGCATGCTTACTCCATTCTCTATAAGTAATTTCACAAAATCCACTCTGTCCAGAACTAAGGCATCCAACATGGCTTGCTCCAGAGACCCCACCTGCAAATCAAGTCACTGAGTTAGTCTGCCCTAAGGTCTAAAGATAAAATTTTTTGGCATTTTCCTGAAAACTTTAGAAATGGATGTCTTTGACATCTGGTAAACCTTTAGCACCTCCAAGGACATGCTAGCAAGAGTATCTCAATTTCACTTTTGGGACACCCACACTCTCCTGTATTTTGGGGCTTGTCTTTGCAAACAAAACACAGGGCTGTCTAGTTCTAAAAGCTATTTTCTCCCCTCTAAACCTCTTCTTTGTTCTAGATTCTGAGAAGGTTCAGGGTTTACAAGGCTTTTCCTCTTCCAACTCTCTAACCAAACTTCTACAAAAACACTAAAGTGCCAAAGTGAGTATTTTGCTATCTTCATTTTCATCTTCCTTAGGCTCTAAATTCCTTGGGTCACAAAGAGTTGGACATAACTGAGCGACTTCACGACTTAGGCTCTAAATTAGATTCCTGACTGACTTAAGAAGAGGGATCTAATAAACAGGCCAGAAAGTAGACTGCTTTTTCTCTTTTTCTTTTTCTGGTTGAGCATCATTACCT
>NW_011441123.1:0-1186 GCF_000754665.1 Bison bison bison | reverse complement strand
TGTTTTTTGTTTTTTGTTTTTACTGTCTCCTTGGGTCTGCTTTCTTAGGCTCTCTTGATGGCCCCTGAGTTTTTATCCCTGCTGATGTACTGACTTTTGACCCATATGTGATGGACTTCTCCAGGAAGGGCCTGGCTGTCAGGTCTCTTCTTACCTATGTGTTCCTTCCTTCAGTCTCAACACTGCCTTCTTGTTGATGATCTCGTTTATTCCCCCGTCCTGACTCATTCCCAGAATGCCAGACTTACATATGCCACCAGCAGCACCACCCCTTGAATGCCACACAAAAGTTAAATCTACAGGTGCAAAACACAACTCTGGATTTTCACACCCCAAACCTGCTTACACCCTCCCTGCCCCGGGAGTGATCTCTGTAAGGGACAACTGTCTTTCCAGTTGCTCAGGCCAAATGCCGTTGAGTCCCCGGTTTCTCTCTCTCTCTCACCCCAGTCTAGCTTTCAGCAAGTCACTCTTCCTTTGCTTCACCTGCTCCATCCAGCACCACCACTCCTATCTAATCTACCATGATCACTTGCCTTTTGCACTTGACCACTAACCAGTTTCCTGCATTTCTTGTCCAAATCTCTTCTCTTAGCAGTCTACGTGATACTGACTAAATATCTGCTAGGTGTCAGTCATTGTTTTAGGTGCTGGCATGTAGCGTAAGCACAACACACAGCAATTACAAATCCTGTTTCAGTAAGTCCCCTGCATATGAACCTTCAAGTTAGATACTTTCAAAGATACGAACATGTGTTCACATGTTCAATTACGTAAGTTAGTTAACATGTCTGGCGTACATTGTTACCTGCATGCATCCTCTACACGTGGTTGTGCTTTTATGTACTTCACTGTACAGTATCCTCTAGAGTACAGTATCTTTATTTCAAGCTCGGGATGTCCGGCAGCAAGCATAAAAGCAGCAGTGATGTACTGTACAGCCAGTTGTGTTAACTGAGTGCCTAGGCTAACTTTGTTGGACTTTCGAACAAATTGGACTTACAAATGCACTCTTGGAGTGCATCTCAATTGTATGTAGGGGAGTTACTGTATTTCTTTGCCTACAATCCCCCTGCTTGCAATGAAATTCAGACCCCTTTCTTAGCTTCCCTGATAGCTCCTTTGGTAAAGAATCTGCCTGCAACGCAGGAGACACTGGTTCAATTCCTGGGTCGGGAAGATCTGC
>NW_011441122.1:0-1186 GCF_000754665.1 Bison bison bison | reverse complement strand
TACTGGAGTGGGGTGCCATTGCCCACTCATGCCATTGCCCATGATAACTGACTCATTCATTATTTCTTAAATTCATTCATTATTTCTTAAATTCATTCATTTCCTTCCTCCCTTCAACAAGCTTTGAGTGTGGGCTTTTGCGGTGCTTGACCCAGTGGTAGATCTTGCAGGTACAGAGAGGCAAAGCCCATTCCCTGCCCACACAGTCAAGCCAAGGAAAATGGCTGCAAATGGTTAAGGACAACATAACGGGACAGAAATTAATCCAAAGCACTATGGGAGCCTGCGGAGAGGCTGGCAGCTTTGGGGGCTAAGGTCAACTATCCGGAAGGGTGATATCTGTGTGACCTTCAAGGTCTTCCGTCAGGCAGGCATATCAGGAAGTCAATTTGGCAACGGCGTCAACAGCTAGGTACAAAGAAATGATAAGAAAGCCACACAAAAGAGGGACAGCAATGCCTGGGCTTCTTCAGGGCTTGTGAAGGGGGCAGCTCTCGTCTTGTCATATCCCCTCATCACACCCTCGTGTCCAGCACCCCAGGCTATGGAGAAAGAGAGGGGAAACCACCGGTTTAGTGTAAGCTGTTGTGCCCTCGTCTCACCCTTCCCCTAGCCAGGTGAGGGCGGCTCTCAGGGCATTGTTTCTGGAGATGTGATGGCTGGTAAGAAAAGAAATGGACTTCTTTATCCCAGGCCGAAAGACATCCCCATGCTTTGGAGAGAGTTGAGGATGGAGAGCTTGGCTTATATTCTCTTCTTGCTTCTTTTCTGGGGATGTCTGAAGTTGGGGTAGGGGAAATGGAAAGTGAGGAAAAGGATGGCTTGTTGAAACAGCTTGGGTGAAAGCCAAAAGGAGCTGTGGTGTAGGGAGCCTGGGAGGAAAACAGGCGTGTCTCCCCTCCATCCTCATTCTCTCTATCTCTCGAAGGCTTCCAAAGAAAACTCAGATTTCATGGGTGTGAGAGAGCCAGATCTGAAGGAGAGGTAGGTGCTCTGGAGCTGTCTGCTACATGAAGAGATAGTCCTCCCAGAGGGGGTGCTTGGTGGGTAGGCCACTCATGGGGGCCTAAGGAAACCATGGGTCCCCCTTCTTGACATGGTCTTCAGCACTGAGCGAGACAGTGAAGCCAACACCCATCTAAGATTACCATGGTACCTGCACATGGGTGGAGCCACTGGCAGGAGG
>NW_011441121.1:0-1186 GCF_000754665.1 Bison bison bison | reverse complement strand
AGGCAAGACTCAGGTTGGGTAATGGAGCTCAAAGCAAATAAGATTGCACGTTTCCAACTGGGAAAAAAATCGATTCTGCTTATAACTGAATTTCAGCTGGATGCCATGAGGGGGTCAATGTGTGTGCAAGGGAAGAAAAGAGAAAATGAGTCACTTTTGGGTCTCATAAACTAGAAAGACTGACATTATGTGTGAGCATTCTCTCTCTCCATCCCCAGCCTATCCTCAAGACCTGCTTGCTACTTCCTCCTTTGAAATGTCTCAGGAATGCTTTCTTTGCTCTTTGTCCCTGAATGCCACCTCCCCGCCATCATTCTAGTCCAAACCTTCACCCCTCATCATTTTACATCTAGATTATTGCAACAAGGGTGGTCTCCACGCCTCTGGTTTCTGCTCCCTCTTCTTTCCATTGTTAATGCTAGGCTGACCTCTCCCTGGGGTTTATCACTCCCAGTGGATCCTCACAGCTAAGCTGCTCTGCTTGACCTTGGGCCTTAATTATAAACCAGCCTCAGCTTCTTTGACCATCCGCATTTCTCTCCTCTCCCCTAAGGCCCCCTGATGAGCCGAGTCTCCTGGCTCAGAGCACCTCCTGCCCGCCTTCCGCTTGTCTAAGCCTTCCGTTGCTCTCCATGCCTCAATTCAAGGCTCGGCTTCCAAGACAACTTGCTCACCACTCCATTCCACAGTGATCCCCACACTTGGCAAGAATGTTAAAAATTGTTTCATGTAGGCTTCTTTCATATCTCCTAGAATTCCTAGGACACTACTGGGCAGAGAGTAGGCACTAAATAAAAACTTGTTAATTGAATCGGGAAGAAAATGAAAGAATTTTAAAAATAGAAAATGATGGTAAAACCCAAGCAATGTTGGACACAGCTGAACCTCCTCCCTCACAATCCGCAAGTGCCACTGCTGACCAAGTGCTTCAGCTTTGTTTTCCCACAACCACGGTGATTAGACAGCAATGGCCCCCGACACGGCAAGCCGTTGGAACAACGCCTTCAAAGCCAGTGGCATGAAATTATTACCTGGCTTATGTTTGCATGGAAGGAACTGACCCATTGGAAAAGACCCTGATGCTGGGAAAGATTGAAGCGGGGAGGAGAAGGGGATGATAGAGGATGAGATGGTTGGATGGCATCACCGACTCGATGGACATGAGTTTGGGTAAACTCTGGGAGTT
>NW_011441120.1:0-1186 GCF_000754665.1 Bison bison bison | reverse complement strand
AGGGAGCACAGGTTCAATCCCTGGTCTGGGAACTAGGATTCCACACGTCAAGCTGCAACAGCCAAAAAGAGAAAAGAAATATTTGCCTAAGGACCAGAGAGGCTCAGAGAACATGTACAAGCTGCTTCAACATCAAATCCTTGTTCCACCAATTATTACACATCATGTGACCATGAAGAAGTTACTTAACCTTTCTGATCCCCAACTTCATTGCCTTAAGTATGAGGAAAACATTATATTCTCACAGGGTTACTATGATAATTTATTGCAATAATTAAAGAAAAGCACTGAGGACACATTATTATTATTATCAGTGTTAACATTACCTGGCCCAAAGCAAGGCAGACATGATTGTTCTAACTTAGTGATCAGCATGGATCAATCTCAGACTCCTACTATGCTTTAGTTTTCTCATCTGTCTGATGGGCTAAGGTTATTCACCAATTCTTTCTCTCTCAATTCCTGTTTCTCGCCCCTGTAATAACATTGGGGTTTTGAAAAACCTGACAAGTATTTAACATGAGAAGTGCTGTTTGCATCATTTCCTCAGGATGGAAACTGAGCAAATTAACTAAATTCATATCACTGAGTACCCTCAGCCACCTGCTTGTCAAACCATCCATGGTAACTTGAGAGAGAGAGGTAAGATCATTACTTTGGGGAACTTGGAATGTGCTTTTCATTAACCAGCTCATTACATTTGATTAGCAAATAGGCATTGCATTTCCCCCTTATTAATGGTTGGCTAAGGAAATGTGGTACCCCTGAAAGCTGCCTTTTACTATATACTCTTAACATCACTCAGAGTGTGATGAGAGGAGAGCAAGCAACAGCAGGCAGTAACAGTCTACCCAGGCTGTGAACCTAAACACACTTGAGGAGTCATTTAGCTCTCATCAAATTTGGATGAAATCGAGCCCCTTGTATGTACAGAAACCACACATCCTGGACTGTCCCCAACATTCTTGATTTCAAATATTCTGTCCCATTTTTCCCATGAAGTCATTCATATTTGTCAGAGAACAGAACTGATTTTCAAATCAGAAAATATGGGAACTCTATTTCTAGACAACCTCATACACACAGAGCAACAGTTAGTCCTATTTCATCTGCAGCCTTGAATGCCAGTAATTTTCATTCACTGCTATACAGTTGATGTCAAAAAAAAAAAAAAAACCCAAAGATT
>NW_011441119.1:0-1186 GCF_000754665.1 Bison bison bison | reverse complement strand
GACGGTAGGGTGCTGAGAGAGAGAGAGAGAAGGGTGTGTGTGTGTGTGTGTGTGTGTGTGTGTGTGTGTAAGGCACCAAGAAACCAGGCTTCCAGGCTTGAGAAAGCTGGGCTTCTTTTTAAGTATATTTGTAGCAACTTTATCTGAGTCTTATCTGAGCTCTGAGACAGCTGATGTCCATCGAGATAAATGGTTTGTCAAAGACCCCACAGCTTATAAGAAGCAGAGCCAGGACCAGGACATGTTCATACTGATACAAATTTAACTGGCTTTTATGTTTTACCACAACTCATTCAAACATAGCTGATTGTAGTCACGAAAGTTGATCCAGAGGCTTGTGCCCAATTATTTGGGGCTACACCTGGTGACTGATTTCCTGTTCCTACAACAAACTAGTATTAGGGAAATCACTTGACCATAATTAACTTTCCTTAAAAATGGAAGCACATAATCAGTGTGTGACTGATATTGTCAAATAAACTATTAGCTGTCAGATTTTTCAATATATGAAAAACAATTCAGAATGTTTTAGCAGAGTTAAAAAAAAAAAAGACTCAGGAAAGAGTGCCTTTGAGGTAATAATGAAAGATCTGAAGAGTGAGGGTTTTTACCTTGCAGCATAAAAGGTTAAGATTTTGTCAATGTGTCAAGTTTAGATTGTCATTGTAATGTGAAAAGACAGTCTACTTCCACTTTTAGCTCTGTACATGTTCAACAAAAAGTTTAAAAATGCACACTGAAGTTCAGAATTTGGTGTTAGAAAAAAATAAATTTCATTCACTTTATATGTCTGAAAAATTTTTTAATTTTTTGGAAAACAACCCTTTTTATATAAACTCATGAGATTTCATAGAAATTACATTTATAATTTTGGTTTTTCAGGAAGAAAAAGGATGTTAACGGTATAAGACATACATAATATAAGATATATAATATTAATTATAACACAAAATGTAGTATATAAAAATTCTTTTAATTATATGCTATAAAAAGGAACAAGTTAGCTATTATAATATAGGCTAGTTATTATATTACCTTACTAGGGCTTAGGAAGAATTAACTATGACCAAAGCTAATTTAGGGGATGGAATTCCCGCTGACCTATTTAAAATCCTAAAAGATGATGCTGTTAAAGTGCTTCGCTCAGTATGTCAGCAAACTTGGAAAACTCAGCAGTGGCCAAAGG
>NW_011441118.1:0-1187 GCF_000754665.1 Bison bison bison | reverse complement strand
GTGCTGCACTCAATATGCAATATGCACTCAATATGCAATATGCAATATGCAATCAATATGCAATATGCCAGCTCCCGGCACTTACCAGTGACCTACAAGAATAGATGAATTGGAGTATTTCTGCCTCCACTTTACAGTGAAGGTCATGGGGACACATATACTCTGCCAAATGGTAACTTGGCTGGAACTCAAGTTCACATGGCTGGTGCCTCCAGTCTAGAGAGCCTCGCATTAGATCATGCCATAAAATGACAATAGTCTTTAAAAACAGAAGTAAATATCTGATGGCACATGCCATCATTCTCAATTCTCCCCTCTTAGCACTGACTTCACAGCAGCACCTCAGAGAATATACTGGGGAAAAGATATTCATTTCTCCATGAAATTTCTTTCAGTACTCCTTTTATCCTCACTGTTGAATAAGGTAACACTTGACTGGTTAATCCCCAAAGAAGTCAAAATCCATAGGTATAAATCAGTGATTCAAAAAGACAAAAGGAGAGAAGCTGGTGCTTTGCAAGCGTAAGAAAGAGGGAAGTCACTTTGATTAATCAGGAGTTAATTTACCTTCAAGAAGAAAAGAGGGCTACATGACAGGTCACCAGCAACTGACCTGTTGGTCTTTGCTTTGTAAATTTACTTTTGTGATTACTCACATTCATTCTGAGAAAAAAAAAATGCAGTGTCTTAAACTACTTTTGTCTTTATATGACTTAATGTCTCTGAACCTCTATCTCCTTATCTAAAAATGAAGACAACAATCATAATATTGAGTGATAATAATAAAAATCATCCGAAAGGCTGGCCACAGTTCTGCTACCATCCAAGCTGGAATAACAGGAAGTAGATTTATCCTCTCACCTGAAACAGTGGCTTTCAAAACACTCAACAACAAGTAATAAAGGACACTGATACCCAAGAATGAAAAATAAACAAGATAAGTCCTAGAACTGTCCTAAATTACTGCCTTGAGAGAGTTTTCTCTCTAAAAAAATATTTAAAGAAAAAGGATCAAACTCTTTCTAAGTAATGCAGCTGCATAACAAAATGAAGCTTTAAAAATGTTTATAAGGATACAAAAAATATCCAGCAAAAAGTGACATAAAATTCATAATGTCTGGCATCCAATGAAACATCACCAAGTATTCAAAAAGCATAAAAGTGTAACCTATAATGAGGAGAAAAAT
>NW_011441117.1:0-1187 GCF_000754665.1 Bison bison bison | reverse complement strand
AGGAGTAGTAAAGCCAGAGGCTACCACCAGGTGCCACTAATCAGCCTATGTGGTCTAGAAGGTGGTGGAGGGGAAGGAATGAAAGGGAAACGAGATGCAAAAAGCAGAGTAGAGCCCAATATGGTGGTCCTGACCCATTCTCAAAGGTCAGATGGGACCAAAGTGTTTTTATTTTACCCTATGAAGCCTAGACTGAGACTCTTGGACCTGTAATACATCCTCCATGCCAAGCCTCAGGCAGAGTTCAGGGGCGCAGCATGTGAGCTGAGTTCATTCAAGGGAGGCAGTGGCGGGGGCCACTGCCCTAGAGGACCTGTCCTGGGCACAGGCCCTCCCAAGCCTCTCTTAGGCCCCCCTGCAGTCCACCAGTCTACCTGTAGCAAGGTCAGAGGAAACTAGAGACTCAGATAACCGCCAAGTCACCAGATCTTAATGCTGATCTGAAAAGCCACCACTGGACTCCAGAGACAGGGCCCAGTTCCAAAATGCCAAGAACTTATTACCTTTTCTCCTGTTGACTCTGTTTGCCCTTCTCTGGGCAACAAAGCAACTCCCCTGTGAATTTCCGCATGACTCTCTTCTGCTTCATATTTCTGGAACTAAACCAGGAGTTTCCTGGAACATTTTTAAAGTTGGTATTCACTCTAGACTAGAATAGGAAAACATATAAGTTAGCTACTGCTTCACACAGACACAGCTTTTCAGAGTCTTCTGTTTAAAGGCTGTTTTAAAAGAATTATTTTAACAAAAAGAAAAAAAAAGTTATTTTAGATATTAGAGCTGATGATGTATTGGCATTCTGATTCATGAAAAGAATTTTCTATTTTTGCACATAGAAACTGATTTTAACTCTGTAACTTCACACTTTACCCAGAAATGACACCATGCTGACCTGACCATTCGGATGTGAATTGACCTTCCTCTCCTCCCTTTCACAGAGTCTCCTGAAGCGGTACCAACCCCACAGAGTCCCTGCCACCTGCTGTGCCCCAGTGAAGACCAAGCCCTTGAGTATGCTATATGTGGACAATGGCAGAGTGCTTCTAGACCACCATAAAGACATGATTGTGGAGGAATGTGGGTGCCTTTGAGGAGCTCCTGCTGGTGTGTTGTATTTGCCTGTACCTGGAAGGTTGGGAAGCTCCTGGAAGACCTAGTAACCATCTCATCCTCTGCTGCCCCCTTCT
>NW_011441116.1:0-1187 GCF_000754665.1 Bison bison bison | reverse complement strand
CCCCTCACAACCTGTAATTGTACAGTGCCAAAGAAACCCAACTTTCTTTCTCTGATACTCTGATTTTCAGTCCAAATCATTACATCATGTTGTAGAAAATCACACAGTTTCAATTCTTTCCAGCTCAAAGTTCAATTCTTTTCAACCCAGATATGAGCTAAAAGCTATCACTGTGTGATATGTGTATGTATTTGTTTAACAGAAACCGTAATCTGGACATTTTATCAGGTTGGACCTGGATCTACCCAAAGAAACATGTTGCTTTTTTGTTTGTTTAAAAAAACAAAACAGAATTTTTAGGCATCATTGCATGTGTTTACCATTTTGACCAGAAGAAATGGAGAACAGTTTTTGAGATTGGTTGGAATTCTTCAACAGGAACATCTAGATAAAAGCAGGATTTATGGAGTTTCCAAGTTTCTTATCTGAACTCCAAGGTTAAAATAAGATAGATCAGAACAATACAGCTCATAATTTACTTCTATTCAATAAGCATTTGTTGAGTGCCAAGCAAGAGCTAAGCAGTGGAGCCAACAAGTATATGTCACAGTATCTGCCTTGAAAGTACTCACCTTCTAGCAAGGAAAGCATGTTTATATACATATAGATCAGGGAAGTAAACTTAGTAATAGAAACCAGCCAAAACATATATTTATGCATAGGTGTTACTTCTTTCAAAGTTGTATCAAAGTTGCACTCTGAACCTTCTTCATACTCCGATCCTAAAACTTCTTTTGTACCACTTTTGGTCTTTGGCAGTTCTGTAGGAGCATCACAGTGACAGAATATTTTCAGCAGGGTAGAAGGAATGTTGGCTCATAATCAATGGAAATTTACTTCTCACAGTTCTGGAGGCTGGAAGTCAAGATCAAGGAGTCAGCATGGTCATGCTCTGGGGAAGGATCTCTTCCAGGAGGAAGATTTCTCACTGTGTCCTCACATTGCAGAAGGACAAGAAACCAATCTCTGGGGCCTCTTTTATAAGGGTACACACACCCTTTTATGAGGACTCTGCCCTCATCACCTAGTCTCCTCTCAAATTCCCCACCTTCTCATATATCACCTTTATGTGCTCAGTCGCTAAGTCATGTCCAACTCTGTGCAATCCCTGGACTGTAGCCCACCAGGCTCCTCTGTCCATGGGATTCTCCAGGCAAGAATATTGGAGTGGGTTGCCATTCCCTTCT
>NW_011441115.1:0-1187 GCF_000754665.1 Bison bison bison | reverse complement strand
CCAGTCCAGGTTCGATGCATGAGACAGGGTGCTCAGGGCCGGTGCACTGGGATGACCCAGAGGGATGGGCTGGGGAGGGAGGTGAGGGGGGTTCAGGATGGGGGACACATGTACACCCAGGGCGGATTCATGTCAATGTATGGCAAAAACCACCACAGTATTATAAAGTAATTAGCCTCCAATTAAATAAATTTGAAAAAAAAAATTTGGAATAGAAATAGAATACTATTGAACATGGCTGTCATTTAAAAATAGTTCTCTCTCCTACTGGTTCATAGTTTTAAATTTCAGTTAAGTAAGACTTATCTAAAATTTCCTGAATATTACTTCATTAAGACTTTAGAATAACTGCATTGTTCCCTCATGTTTCTGTATACATCATGTATTGTCTTTCTCTCCCAGCTCTTCCCATGGTGTCCTCTGGGACCTTATCTTTATGCTGAAAGACCTCACATACCTTTCCAGGACAGAAGTAATGTAGCATAATGATGAAGACAATGGATTAGGGGCTCGGATCCCTGCTTACCCATTTATTAGCTCTGTGACCATGGTTGAGATATTTTATCTCTATCCACAGTTTCTTCATCTGGAAAATGAGAATAATCATAGCTACTTTGTAAAAGCTGGGAAAATTAAAGAAGGTGATTTAGGACCAGATACATGGTAACTGTTAGGTATTATTATTATCATCGTACATAGTCAGCATTACCACTACCACCCCCCACACCTCCATCATTTCATTACCAACATCACTGCTTCCTCCACTTCCTGTTCTTTACATAGGAAATATTGAATTAATCACATTTTATGTACTAATCCTTCCCCCACCCCTTAATCTGCTTTTAATTAGGAAAAGGAGGAAGGAAAGCATGGACCCTTAGGAGACAATGAAGAGATGGCCAGAGTATCTGCTGACAAAAAACAGGTGCATTTTTATGATTTAAAAAAAAGACATGTTCATAATAACAAAGCAAAAGGGATGATACAAAGTAGAATAAAAGTTTCTTTTATATTCAAGTTCCCCATTCCCATTTCCAGGAGAGTTTTTGTGTGTCTTTCTAAAAATCATACATTTACAAGACTATGTATGTTTCTCCAAAGGCTGGGGGTGGGGAGGTGAGACCAGATAGGATTATATAATCTATAATCTGTTCCTATATCTTGCTCTTTTTTTTTTTTTTTACATT
>NW_011441114.1:0-1186 GCF_000754665.1 Bison bison bison | reverse complement strand
GACCTTGACCAATTCTGTTCACCTGTGCATCCTCCACTGCTTAACACAGAGCAACACATGTACCCTAGATGCTCAATACACGTGTGCTCCGTATTGTAGGAAAAGGTGCTGTGCTTACAAAAAGCAATGCCAGCTCTCACAGCGACTCAAAAGAGCACTCTATGCCCATGTGTGTGCCCGTGTCCTGATTTGCCGTTAGTCACATTGATGTCTCTGCTTCCCAGCATTTCTTTAAGACTTCTCTTTACAAAATGGGCTTGGAAGTGGCCATGTGGCCAGCTTCTTTAAGATCTGTGATAGTCTGCCTGTCTCATTCACTGTCAGGGCTCTGAGGACTGCGACCAATGGCACGTTTTATTGGATGGGATCCCAACTGTTGGTTGACTGAAGAACATCTGATAGAGTTTGGAGCAGTTGTTCTCCCCAGGCTACTTGGCTAAACCCAGTAATCTTGGATGAAATTCCTTCATATCAAAACACTGCCCCACCCTATCTACCAGGGCAGGTCTTAGGACCTATAAATTATTACATGCTATCTAGGTAATTAAAAGCTGAGAGATGAATAAGTACTATTTGAAACCAGGAAATTCCTCATATGTAAAGTAACTCACTGTGTTGGTAAAATGGGCAACAGCACAATTTAGGAAAATCATATCACTAATGTGGTTTATTAATACCTTTCCTACAGGGGTGACAGTAAAGGGTTCAACAAAGATTTTTATTGTTTTTTAGAGAGACTTTACAAACCTCAATCAAGAGATCTGAAATTCTGTAAAACACATGCTCGTTCCTTAACTTCAATTTCCTTCAGTAGTTTTATAGATCCCTCAGGCCAGGGAGAGCAGGACCAGATGGCGCTTGGGAAGACTGTACAGTGTGTCTGTGCGGTGGTGATGCCTGGAAAGTTCTGCCACTGCTAACCTCCTGGTATTCATCGTGATATGAAATGATCCTTGATGGAACTTGCTTTTTATTTTGTAATCTGGTGTACTAATCAGAGTGCCTAAAACATTTCCTTCTGAAACTTCAAGAAATACTCAGTAACATCACTGAGACAAGTCAGAAAAAGCAGGCCAGCATGTGTTTATATAACATAGCATTTCTCCCCAGAGTCTACCTTGCCCCATAAATTGTTGTACTGGTGTGAAAAAATACAAGTCAGGTCTGAAAAAAAAAAAAAAAGATT
>NW_011441113.1:0-1187 GCF_000754665.1 Bison bison bison | reverse complement strand
GTACATGCACACACACACACACAAATTAAAAATATGTGTTAGAGGCACTTCCCTAGTGGCCATGCTGTGAAGCAACTAAGCCTGTGCACCGCGACTATTGAGCCTATGCTCTAGACCCCAGGAACTACAGCTGTAGAGCCCCCATGCCAATGACTGAATACAATGACTGAAGCCCCTTCAAGCTAGAGTCTGTGCTCCACAACAAGAAAAGCCACCATAATGAGAAACCACATACCACAAGGAGGAGTAGCTTCCATTCACCGCAGCTAGAGAAAAGTCCAAGCAGCAATGAAGACCCAACACAGCCAAATAAATAAAATTATTACAAACTATTTCATAGAGATTCTATAAAAATACATGTTACATATATAATGTAAATTGAAAATATTTTAAGTTCAATATTTTTTGCATTATGAAAAATCTCAAATACACAGGAAATTAGAAAAGTGAATATACATACTTACTATCTACAGTCACAGTTTTTAACAACAGGCCATTTTGTTTTCTCTGTCTAGATAACTTTTTGCTGAGCTACTAAAAAAAATTATAGACATTATAACACTTAACCTATAAGTATTTCAGAATTCATTTCTAAAAATTAAAGACATTCCCTACATTCTTTTTGATATTAAAAAACCTGGCCTCTTTTGATACTACATTAACCCTTAGAAACTTCTCAGCTTTCAGGCTCACCTTATACAATCACTGCCACAGACCAGAAATCACCTTTTCCTTTGTAAAGTTGACTCCTTTTAGTAGAAAATAGTATTCAGCAACATAAGTGTCCATCAAGAGATGAATGGACAGATGTAGTATATACATACAATGGATTACTCAGCCAGGAAAAAGAATTTGCCCTTTGCAACAATGTGGATAGACTTGGAGGGTGAAATAAGTCTGACATATAAAGAAAAATATTGCATTGTATCACTTATCTGTGGAATCTAAAAACTAAAACAAACTAGTGTGTACAATAAAAACAGAAATAGATGTAAAAATATAGAGAACTAACTAGCAGTTACCACTGGAGAGTGGGGCAAGATCGGGGTAAGAGATTAAGAGATTAAAAGACACTATGTATAAAATAAACAAAATGCAAGGAATATTGTACATCACAGGGAATATAGTCAATATTTTATACAACTATAAACAGAGTATAAGTTATAAAAATTTTGAATCACTATGTT
>NW_011441112.1:0-1187 GCF_000754665.1 Bison bison bison | reverse complement strand
GGGAGTTGGTGATTGACAGGGAGGCCTGGTGTGCTGCAATTCATGGGGTCGCAAAGAGTCGGACAGGACTGAGCGACTGATCTGATCTGATCTGATAACAAGAACACTGTATATTTTCACAGTTCTCAGATTTTTCAGGAAGCATCAGCTCTCACATTCTTACTTTGTCAACATAAAATTCCATGTGACCCAGCTGAATTTGTTGAGTATATATTGAGTGTTTGGACTAAGAACAAATAGATAAGGAAAAACATGTACATATTAAAGAGTTCATTAATTATACTGTTTTCCCAAAATTCAGTGAAGACATTGATCCAGAATTCATTAGATAGCTCACTTCATTGTAAATATCTCCATGTTAGACAACTCTAAGATGCATGGATTCACAGACATGCCATCTCTAGCAAAGAGGGCTTTGGAAATTCCAATTTGGGTATTATTAGCAAGAATTCCCATTCTTCTGAAGAAAGCAAAATAGTCTGACCATTCTAAATAAAATTATTATTAAACTTGGAAATTTTATGAAGCCATACAAGCACAGTTTTGTATTTTCTAAAATCCCTGTTACTCTGTGTGCTATGAGAAGAAAACTCAGAGGAACATGGCATCTCTTTCCAGAAACTTTTAACCTAAATTTACCCTCCTCAGAATGGTAAAAAAAAGGTATTTTAGAGTCACTGAACCTACTCACTAATGCTAGAAACCGGTGACAGTCTAATAGGGCACCGCCAAGCCTATAATCTTAGAGTCAATAAAAATTTCCAGTCTCTTGTTACTAATAGTGTGGGGGAAAAAAAAACTTTAAAATTTTAACATGCATTAGAACTTTAATGTATTATTTGTTTTATCCTTTAAATAACCCTATTTTAAAGTATCAATATTAACTTATTTCAACTTCTTTTATCTCTAATATAAAACATCCCAGCTTGGAATGCAAAAACAATAAAAATCATATTTGCCTTCGTATATACACCATTATCCAAAAATAAGAAGGCCAGGCAATGAGATGGAAAACAAGAATACTAGATTCTTCAAAATGGAACAGAAAAATAACTTGACATATTAACGAATATGCTACTATTATTTGCTGCTCCTTAAGTTGCAACTAAAAGCTACCATGAATTGCATCACAGATCAGATACTGACTTGATTACTTGAGTTTTCAACTATTTGTTTTGTATAAAGTG
>NW_011441111.1:0-1187 GCF_000754665.1 Bison bison bison | reverse complement strand
TACATGACATTTCACATGTTTCAATGCCATTCTCCCAAATCTTCCCATCCTCTCCCTCTCCCACAGAGTTGTAGCATATAATCCAGTATTTCGTGTAATACCCCTGTTATAAACAAGGTACCTTTGGAAATAAATATTCTAGAAAATCAGAATATCTCTGGCTAGCACATGCAATACCCATGCGCTGCCTCCATAGCTAGAATTTTCATGCTCACACAAGGAAAAATGTACTGCTATTCATCAGTGAACAGTGTAATACCATGACAGATTTGAATACCTAACCCCTCTAGTGGGAGAGAAGGCTATGATGAGGGAGAGGGGTTTCACTTTGAGCCTAAGCTGTTTCTATGGCTAGAATTCAGGGTGGGGGTCTTGTCTGAAGAGTAAGTGGAACAACTCAACTAGAAGGCATCAATTTAAGGAACTGATATGAGCAATCAGTAGAAAATAACTCACTTTGAAGTGGAAACATTTGCATGAGCTTGGCCTTACATTAGTGCTCCATCTTAGGCCCCAACCCACATCCCCACCCCAACTCCAGTCTTAGCAGGCACAGCATGGTGTCAGCCTAGCAATAAAAAGCTGGGAGGGAGAAACACAAATAAAATCTCTGTAAAAGGGTTTCTGTTTAAAATGATAGACTGGTTCAAGAGGAAGGGGACATATGTATTCCTATGCTTGATTCATGTTGATGTATGGCAGAAACCATCACAATATTGTAAAGCAATTATCCTCTAATTAAAATTTAATTAATTAATTAAAAAATAATGATGGGCTGGACTCCCGCTGTTCCATCCCCAAACTTTACCAAAATATCCATTAAAAGGCATAAGCCCTTAAAGATAGGTGTGAAGATGGGAGAGGTGATAACAGCAGCAAAATCTGGAAGCTATAAAGCTGATGAAAAAAATGGTAATGACATCACAGAACAAAGACAGCTGAATTCTAAACTGGCAATTTGGAGAAAGCCAGAAGCAACACAATTTATACCTCCAAATCCCCAAAAGGCTTGGGCATCTCTGGAAATAGGGACAAAGGACAGGCTAAAAGTAGGTTTCTTTAAAAGTCTTCAGATCCCCCAGGGTCCCTCAAGAGGACAAAGGTTTATTCTCTAGAAAGAGTCAAACAAGTCTCTGGATTTCGAGGCAACAGGCACCAGTGAGGGTGGGTGTGCTGTACTGACACAG
>NW_011441110.1:0-1188 GCF_000754665.1 Bison bison bison | reverse complement strand
CCAAGGGCGGGGTTCAATGCTGAAGGTTGCCTTTCATATTCGTATAAAAGTCTGGTTGCTACTGGAAGAATTCCCATCCCTTGAAAGATTCCGGGGGTCCTTGTGGGCTCTCACCGGAAGCGGGAACCTGGGTCTAAGGCCGCCGCATGACACCAAGCGGTGCTGGAGCGGAGGCTGGCCGGCAGAGGGCGCTGTGCAGACACGGTGAGCTCACGTCTCAATCACAGGACCCTGCCCAGTTCAGACGCAACGAGTGCCCAGTCAAGGGTGGAGAGGTCACTTTGAATTAAGTTTGTTTCTTTCTCTTGAGACAAAATAACACACACCATATTTTCCAGAAATCCTTTAAGAGTGAAGTTTGCCTCTTGCAAAATTGCTAAACGTTGTGGGTTTCTTTCCCTTCCATAAGACTTCCTTTTGCCACAGTGGATGTCAGCAGATACTGCAGAAAAGTGGGTGGAATAGAGAACGCGGGCATGTCCAATCCCAGATCTGCCCCTTGTTAGAAGTGAGGCTTTTCTCTGAACCTCTTTTGTGTCTTCTGTAAGCTGGAGAGCAAAGGCTTTATCTTACAGTCTGTTCTGAAGACTAAAGAGCAGGCACAGAGGTAAGTACACAGTCTCTCAGTTTGCAATCATTTTGGTCTTATGACCTCTTTATAGCCTTAAAAAGTTATCACTCAAAGAGCTTTCTTTCTTTCTCTTTTTTTGCCGTGCTGTGAGGCTTGCAGGCATCTCAGTTCCCTAACCAGGGAGCGAACCCAGGTGCCTGGCAGTGAAAACGCTGGACCTAACTACTGGACAGACTCGAAATTTCTTCAAAGACCCTTCCTTTATGTGGGTTCTATCTTATTTTGTTGTTCATTTGATAAGTTGTGTCTGACTCTTTGTGACCCCATGAGCTGCAGCACGCCAGGCTTCTATCATATTTACTACATTAAAAACTAAGATTCCCTTTTCACTTCAATTTCTCATTAAAATATCTATTTCATTAGGAAAAAATATTAATTTAGCAAGAAAAACTGTAAAGCAAATATTAAAAAAAGAGGAACCTGAAACATGTATGCTGCTGCTGCTGCTAAGTCGCGTCAGTTTTGTCCAACTCTGTGCGACCCCATAGACGGCAGCCCACCAGGCTCCCCCGTCCCTGGGATTCTCCAGGCAAGAACACTGGAGTGGGTTGCCATTT
>NW_011441109.1:0-1188 GCF_000754665.1 Bison bison bison | reverse complement strand
GCAAAGAGTCGGACATGACTGAGTGACTGATCTGATCTGATCTGATCTGATATATAAATTTTGTCACCTTGCTGACTGTGCCTGATGTGCATGTATGCATAAGTATGTTCATATTGGAGGGGCTGATAAAATAACAATCAACCTCACAATGTGCTAGAATCTATAAAGCACCCAGGGATGCAAGTTATGACTAATGTGGACAACAGGGATCTAGGAACCAATCAAATCAATCTCTTAAGGAAATCTGAATGAAATATTGGTGAGCCAGATAAAGTTTCAGCCAGAGATATAAATAGACCCAGATGGGAGAGAGAGGAGAGGCAGAGAGAAAGAGAAAGTTAGAGAGGAAATAGTAGATACATAGGTGAAAAGCAGGCAATAAGACATGTGTGCAGAGTCCATGAGGCAACAGAAGCTGTTTAGTAAGAAGAAGCAGAAACGTATACAGAATAGAATGTGAGGTAGTTAGTAGCAGTTGCAGACCAGGAATTAATAACCCTCTGCTGATGTGGTGCAATGATATACCCAGGTCACAAGTGCTGTGCTGGCCTGTAAGTCACCCTTCATTCCCTGACCCATAAGCCAGATTTCACAAAATCAAACGTACAACTCATTTCATTTCTATAATGCGTGATATGTGGTCGGCATCTGAAACTTCCTTATTTCCAAACACACTGTTATAATAATCATGCCTTTTGATTTAAGATTCCCTGGGTGAATCTCTATTAGCATCACTCTGAAAGACTTCACACAGATTCATTTTAAGTTTATAAAACACTGAAATTCAATTTTACTTGAAGGAATTCATAAAATAGAAATAACTTTCACCACACAGGCCACAATGCAGCCTCTGTGTCATGCAGTTTCTGGTGCTGAAATTTTATAAGCCGTTCCGTCACCGCAAAGAATGAACGAGCATCTTGCTTTGCTAAAAATGGGTTTCCCTCTTAACAAGTTTCATACATACTGAGTTTTTTATATTCTTTTGTACAAAATTGTTACTGAATTGTGTGAGCACTATAATTATGTTTCAACACTGACAGGTAAGATTGAATGTTGGCTGAAGTAATTTTTTCAACTGTATTACAAGAACTGCATACTTATTGAAAATTACTTGGCTTATCTGGTCAATACTCTGTAAATTAATTGAGGGAATTGATTCTTGGTGTTCACTGGGAAAAGAAAATC
>NW_011441108.1:0-1188 GCF_000754665.1 Bison bison bison | reverse complement strand
TGTCCCGCCTGGATCCCCAGCTCCACAGCCCCATGTACATCTTCCTTAGCCACCTCTCCTTCCTGGACCTCTGCTATACCACCACCACTGTTCCTCAGATGCTGGTCAACATGGGCAGCTCCAGCAAGACCATCAGCTACAGTGGATGCACAGTACAGTATGCAATTTTCCACTGGTTGGGATGCACTGAGTGCATCATTTTGGCAGCCATGGCCCTGGACCGCTACGTGGCCATTTGCGAGCCCCTCCGATATACCATTATCATGCACCGCCCTTTATGCCAGCAGCTAGTGGCTGTGGCCTGGCTCAGTGGCTTTGGCAACTCCCTCGTCCAAGTGGTCCTGACAGTGCAGTTGCCTTTCTGTGGGCGACAGGTGCTAAATAACTTCTTCTGTGAAGTGCCAGCCATGATCAAGCTATCATGTACTGACACAGCTGTGAATGACACCACACTGGCGGTGCTGGTGGCCTTCTTTGTGCTGGTCCCCCTGGCTCTCATCCTTCTCTCCTATGGCTTCATTGTCCGTGCAGTGTTCAGAATTCAGTCCTCCAAGGGTCGGCACAAAGCCTTTGGGACCTGTTCTTCCCACCTGGTGGTGGTCTCCCTCTTCTACCTACCTGCCATCTACATGTACCTGCAACCTCCTTCCAGCTACTCCCAAGAGCAGGGCAAATTTATCTCCCTCTTCTATTCCATTATCACCCCCACCCTCAATCCCTTCATCTATACCCTAAGGAACAAGGATGTGAAGGGTGCTTTTAGAAGACTTCTGGCAAGGATCTGGAGGTTCTGCATAAGGTACAGACCTGAGATGTGTAGTTTCCATTAGTCAGAGAAAACTAGGCAGGTGTATTGTGTGCTTAGAGTACTTTTCATTAAGGAGTCAATAATGAAACAGTGTACTTGTTTTTGAGAGAGCCCCAAATTCGCTACCCAAAGTATCTCACTTCCTGTGTTCTCACAGTATCTAAAGTCCCACCTTTCCCAGGGATCTTTAATTCTAAGAGGCCATAATTAGGAACCGTTTAAACAGAATTGATGAAAAGATGCTTGCTCCTTGGAATAAAAGCTATGACCAACTAAGACAGCATATTAAAAAGCAGAGACATTACTTTGCCAAGGTCTGTCTAGTCAAGGCTATTGTTTTTCCAGTAGTCATGTATGGATGTGAGAGTTGGACTATAAAG
>NW_011441107.1:0-1188 GCF_000754665.1 Bison bison bison | reverse complement strand
CTAGTTTTTATTATAAATGGTTGTTGCTGATATTTTGATTCTCTCTCACCCTTCTCCTTTTTGTTTTCCCCCAGGCTTATCTTTACTCTGTTTGAAGTCAAGGCACAGAGTTTGGAACCACAGTATCTAATTTTCAAGGAAATAGCTTATGGAGGATTGCTCCTCACAGTGGTTAATGAGTGTCTGTCTGTGGCCCATGTATCTCTGAGTTTATATAGGAAATTGCAATCAATCTGGCTTTTATTCTGTTTGTGGCTCCATGACAACGATCCCATTGGTCTGTTGTGTCTAATGACCAGAGTTTTATTTCTGTTGTTACTGCTTTTGGACATTTCTCAGATGTTTGATACTGTTATCTGCGTGTTTTTATTGTGGCTGACAAGAACTTGTATGGTCTATCTGGAGAAGAACTTCCCTGTTTGAATCTTAGTTTTCTCAGTGAACAGAATTTATTGTTTTTGAGCCTCATGTTTCTACTGTGACCTACATTGTTTTTTGAAGTGCAAGAAATTGGGGCAGGAGTTCATCTTACTTAGCATTTAGGAAATTTTTCGGGACACCATTGTTTTCCAGGGCAGTTTCGACTGGTATGTTGGAGATATTCAGATCATGGCCCAAATTTTCCTACAATGGGTAGACACTTCATCTCCTGTGTCCTGGTTTTAACATACTCTTATACGAATGAGTTGAAAAAACAGTTATGCCAGAAATCTTACAAAAGAACATAGGGATCAAACCCTCTCATGGTTAATACAACATATGCGAATATGGGACCAGGGTTGAGATGAGGAGTCAGCCCAGTGATTACGTTAAAACATCAACTGGAGCTTCCTTGGTGGTCCAGTGGTTAAGAATCCTCCTGCCAACGCAGAGACACCCATTCAATCCCTGATCCAAGAAGATCGTCATGGCTCAGGACAACTAAGCCGATGTACCACAACTACTGAGCCTGTGCTCTAAAGCCCAGGAGCTGTGACTGCTGAGCTCACATGCCCCAGCTGCTGAGGCCCATGCAGCTGTGAGCCCATGCACCACAACAACAGAGACCACTGCAGTGCGAAGCCACGCACCCCAAGTAGAGAGCAGCCCCTACTCCCCACAACTGGAGAAAAGCCCAGACAGCCACAGAGACCCAGCACAGTCAAAAATCAGTTCATTACATAAAACAAGAACAAAAAACATCAACTG
>NW_011441106.1:0-1188 GCF_000754665.1 Bison bison bison | reverse complement strand
TTGCAAAGTCTGATACTAGAGACCCAACTGCCAAACATGCAAAAATAGATGCAACTCAATAGACAAACATGAAAATTAGTTTAGAGTGCACATGTTGGAGAACATCTCAAGTAAAAGGGAGGGAGAAGGGCATTCTTGCCTTGAATTGAGTAGGGTCTGCCAGAGTTCACTTACTTTCCATTTAAGATCTGATGAGTGGTGGAAGTGGAAATTGCTCTTGTGAGAGATGGTCTCCTTGCCTCTTGTCTAATGAGCTCTTCTTATTGGCGTGGGGTGGGGCTCTGTAGATCACAGTATTACCTCGAGGACCAGACCATCACTGCTTTCTCTCTTTTTTTTAAATCACCGTTTGCCCTCTAACCAAGTTCTCATCCCTGGAGAAACCAATCCCTGGTGACACACCTCAGCAGTACAGCACACGATTTTCATTTTCAATTTGAATTGTTTTGTGTCAAAACAAAAAGATTTGGGGCAGGTTGCAAAATAGTAATTTCAAGTCCCAGAGCTTAGGGTTTTCCCCCACCCAAATGGTGAACATTTATGGTGAAAACCTCCAATTTCCTCTTACAGTAAACATGAAAATTATGATTTCACTCAGAGCCTGCATTTTTTCCCAATCTTAATGGCAAGAATCTGCATACACTTGCTTGTGGAAATGTCATAAATTGGCCTCCGATCAATTCCTGAAAGATAGTACACACCAAAGTACCACTTTCAAATTTTTAGCCCTAGTGAAATAGGATTTAACTCTTCTCAATGATGTTTGCCTTTCTACATTCAGGGCCAACAGCCGAGCGATGAGCAGAGATATATTCTGTATAAAATTTAAACTACTTCATTACATATTGTTCTGAAGAGTAAGCAAAAGGATATTAACATTTCAGTAAAAGAATGGTATGATTTTAACATCTTAAAAAAAAAATTATATGAGCATTTGGTCAACTGATGTGGAATGAATCCTGTACCCTGTTAGTAACTTGATCTAAATTAATAAACAAATGTTTTTCTTTTCACTTGTGCCATATGTTGATCCCAGTTACATGGGCAGAAAGAGGCAGCTTGTAATGTTTCTTAAAGGATTATACACTGTTTTGCATAAGGGAGTATGCAGATGCAGGAGTTAGATGTCTTCTGTGCTTTCTTTGTGTTTTAGGAAACTTGATTTGAATTGTTTATTTCATCTGACAT
>NW_011441105.1:0-1189 GCF_000754665.1 Bison bison bison | reverse complement strand
GGGAGTCGCCCTCCCATTATAGTTTCTTCATCAGTGCAGGTTGGCAGTGTTTAAAGCCTGGCTCAGCTTTGGGGGATGAAACTCTGGATTACTGAGGCCTCCTCCAGCCACCCTACAGCAACTTGTAATGCCCAGAACCATCTGATTGATTTAGTTCTTAGGAGCTTCTGTGATGGAAGATCCAGCTGAGCAACAGGGTAGAAGTTACCAGCTGAAATAAAGTTTAGGGCTTATCTATTGATTTCAAATGATCTATGTCCACAGAGGTCCAGCACACTGCACCTCTAGCAAGTGAATATAAAAAATGTACAAGCAACACACACACACACCCCATAAAATCCCACATGGATTTGCTACAGACACATGAATCTAAGTAATTCATCCATTTTGCAAAAGAAAAGCTACCACAAAATATCTAATATAGGTTTAATACACATATGGGCTTTTTTCTGCAGGGAGATAATTTCAGATTCAGAATGGTCAGGGATGATGTCTAAATTCTATCCAGATGACCAACTATTTCCCCAAATAGCTACAAGGAGACCCCAGAAAAACAATGAGGATTATCAGCCAACTGGTAATTCAGGCATTGGGAGTAGGAGGTGACTTGCCAGAGTGCCTACATTGAAGGGTAGTCCTGTCCCAGCCTCACGTTTCCTGGAAGAAGGCTAACAGTGCATCAGCTGACAATACTGATTCCTGTTTTTGTTTTTCCTGGTAGAAAGTGGGGCATTTGTCTTAGATAAATTAAAAATGAACTAGGAGAAAGGACTGTGTTCTTAGAAAAGTGAAGGCATGTGAAGAAATTCACAAGACCATGCCAAGCAGATAAAACTTCTAGTTGATGGGCAAGAAAATGCTCAGGAGACCTGCAGCTGGCCAGACTGGTATGCTGGCAGCAGGTATGCCCTGGAGACTTATAGCAACGGAGAAGGGTAGAGAACTGGTCATGTAAAATGGCCTGCTGGCCCTCTCTCAGGCAGTCATACAATCCTTCGCTCCTCTCCAGACCACACTGTTGCTTCTGTATCTTCCACACTAGGTACCCCAGACAAGGAAACGTGCAGGGCAAAACCTGCCAGGGATGTTTCCCATGGAAAGGGCATCTCTCTGTGAGGGAGCCTCTCCCTTGCAGAGGCTGTTCTGCATATATGAAAATGCGGACAAACAGAAGCAAAAGTGCCCAGTG
>NW_011441104.1:0-1189 GCF_000754665.1 Bison bison bison | reverse complement strand
ATAGATATCCTCGAAATTCAATGGAGTTCTAAAAGTCTTTGTAACAAATGGTGCTAAAGTAACTGACTAAATAAGAAGAAAAATCTTAACCTCATAATCTCATAATTGTGTATCTCCTCGTATATGCACTATTTAATCAAGATGTGCCCTGAACTTACATGTACGAGTTAGAACAGTGATGCTTCTAATAGAAAAATAAAGATAAAAGTAAGTTAGTATCTTGGAAGCCATGAGAGTAGGAAAGGATTTTGCAATTAATACATGAAAAAGCATAAACCATAAAAAAGGATAAAGTGGAATTTAGACCTAAATTAGAATTAACATTAAAAACTTCTACTCATTAAAGACACTGTTAAGAAATGTAAAAGGGAGAAAATGCGTCCTGTCACCACATATGACAAAGGCCCTGTATGTAGAATATGTCTAGAACATCCATAAATCAATAATACAAAGGTAAATATTTCCATTAAAAATTGAGAAAGTTGACAAACTTTAATGAAAGTAATAAAGGGCTAAGAAGAATGTGAAAAGATGCTGACATTATTAATCATAATGCAAATGCAAATTAGTATCATAGTGGCATGTATTTTCATACCTTTAAGAATGACTAAAATGAAAAAGACTGACGAAACCAAATATTGGCAAGGATTTGGAGCACCTAGAACTCACACATTACTAATGGGAGTGTAAAGTGGACCATCTATTTGGAAAACTGGTTGCAGTTTCTTACAAAGTTAAGCATCTATTTAGGATACAATAACTCTATTTCCAGGTACTTACTCAAGAAAAAAAAAATGAAAGCATCTGTCTAAAAAATGACTTGTGCAAGGTCATTTGTAGCAGCTTATTTATAGTCTCCAAGTTAGGAAGAACCCAAATTACTATAAACAGGGGAACAAAAAATGTATAAAACATTTTCATGAACAGCACACTACTGAGCAATATAATAAATGAACTACTGACATAGGCAAGTCATGGATAAGCCTCAAATCATTATTCTGAGCAAAAAGACACCCAGATACCTAAAATAAGGAACATATACTTTATACCTTCATTTAAATTACACTCTGCAATATGTAAAACTAATCTATGGTGAAAGAATGTATACAACCATCTATATATATATATACACACATATATGTATATATTACTTTTAGGCCATAAGAGTTCATAATTTTATTTATGACTT
>NW_011441103.1:0-1189 GCF_000754665.1 Bison bison bison | reverse complement strand
GTCCACAGGATTGCAAAAGAGTCAGCTAAGATTTAGCAACTGAACAACAAAGTTCCTTAAGTGAAATAATTACATCTTATTTTTTTTTCTTCATTTCCATACTACTTAGTATGGTTTATTATCTAGAAAGAACATTCAATAAATATCTGCTAAATTGATTTTAGTTGAATTTCTTTATTATTATGGTCACGTAAATAATTGGTTTTTTCTAACATTTCTTCCGTTTTTCCTTTTGTTTAACAGTGAAGTCATCTGCAAAGCAGAGACTCAATAAATATAAGGAAAAACGGCCTACTTCCAAGAGATGAATTCTTAAATGTTAAGAGCTTCTCTGTTGCTAAGCAAATAGTTAACCCCTTCATGGAAATATCTATTTCATAGGGAATGTAGCATCTTAGAGTGAGGCATTTTTATTAGATATAAATTACAGTATGAGCAAAATATGTGCATGTCATTCTTTACTAAGACACATGTTTTATTCTTTTGGACATGATCTGAAAATACCCAACAGCATCAAAAGTCAGTTCACCTCTTCAAACAAGTCCTTCTGGTGAGCCTAGAGAACTGACTTTTCTCTGCTAGTCTTTGACTTTCATTTTGCAGAGACAGACATGCTTAATTAAAACTGAAAACTGAGGAACTTCCACCTTTGATTACTAAACAGAAAGTTTTTCTAAACATGTCAGAGTATCACTGAAGTTTCAATGAAATACACAGTCATTGGCAGACGGATGGTGTCACCACCAGCAAAGCGAATTAGGGATGGAAAAATAGCTCAGATATTCATGCTGAGATGGAAAAAAAAAGGATTTTCTTAGCTTATCATCCAAATTTGCTTTTTTCACAGCAGCACTTACTCAACAATTTCTTCATCAACTCTTAATTTATTAAATAAAAATTTACTCATCTCAACCCCAAGTCTTTGTGTTCTTCTAAGAAACCATACCCTTAAGAATTGTCAGAAATTATAAATCCTTGAATAATGACTAAATGCCTCTATCTTCAGCCAAAGTTTTATGATTTGAGAACCAAATAATAGGCAATTTACTCTTCAACATTTCCTTAAGGACACTGAGGTGTACAGAGTTATGCAAATACATAAGGTTTTTATTTGTTGGTTGAAATGTTTTTTTTTTTTTTTCTTTTTTTTAATTTCAGATATACACATGCTCCCCATCCTGAACCCTCC
>NW_011441102.1:0-1189 GCF_000754665.1 Bison bison bison | reverse complement strand
TTCTGTTCTTCCATGGACAGTTATGGGACTTCACTGGTGGCTCAGCAGTAAAGAATCTGCCTGCAATGCAGGAGACATAGAGACACATGTCCAGTCTCTGGGCCAGGAAAATCCCCTGGAGGAAGAAATGGCAACCTGCTTCAGTAGTCTTGCCTGGGGAATCCCATGGACAAAGGGGCTTGGAGAGCTACAGTCCACGGGGCCTCAAAAGGGTCAGACACAACTGAACGACTAAACAACAACAACAACAACAACAAAAACAGTCCTGAGGACCCCTCACTGCCACTCTCGGCCTCTGAGTGACTGTCCGGAGAATCTCCCTGAGGTCTTTCCCAGGCTCTCTGGAGGGAGTTAATGTGACAGAGAAGGAATCTCCCTGAGGTCTTTCCCAGGCTCTCTGGAGGGAGTTAATGTGACAGAGAAGGAAGTGCAAAGGTGGGAGAAATCAAGCACTCTACCCACTTTGTTCACACTCGTTTTCCTCTTACACTGATAGCTATTATATTTGGTTTTGCAGATTAAATTGCTGTCATTTCTCTTTGAGACAGTTCCTCCAAAACTTTAAATACTTTCATAAAGTAGTGTCTGCAACATGACATTTCTTAAAACACCCTCTAAGACAGAACTAAATACAGAAGCTTAAAAATAAATCAGTATCACTGCTCTCCAACTGCCCCCAAATCAGGGTGTCAACCTACCAACGAACCTGAGGGATACACATTGCTTCTTTTGTTTCTGAAGATGGTATGTGGTGAAATGATACAGATTTTATGTTTTTATTTGTATCTATTTCTGGGGCCTATGTTCCTTAAGCTTCTGAATCATTGACCTCTGAAGGCCCTCAGCAGAATGTCAAGAAAGCAACATCATCTTGGGGCTCAAATAATTAATGAGTTTTATGAGATAAAAGAGGGATAAAACTATCCCAAGTGGGTACATGTTATTATCAATATAATCAAACATGATTAACTCCAGAGGTCATGATGAACTGCAGACCACCATAGGCTGCATTCAAACATTGCTCTGTTCACCAGGACCTACATTGTTATTATGAAATATAATAGGACTTCTAAACTTTGCCTGTCATATACAAAATCTTCTTTCTTGAGGGCTTAGTGTCTGAAATCACACCAGAGTTTTGCCAAATATCAGAGAAGGGTAAGAATATTGAGTCTCCTTTCCTGAGAAT
>NW_011441101.1:0-1190 GCF_000754665.1 Bison bison bison | reverse complement strand
TTTGCTTTTCCTTGATGATTTTAAGGTGGCTGTTGGGTCAAAAAGCATACATTACATTAAATTTGAACATGCAGTGCCAAATTATTTTCCAAAGTATTACACACCCACTTGTCATTTGTAAAGGTTTATGTGGCTTTATATTTTCACTGACATCTGATAATATATTTCTTGTTTTTTGGCGATATATGATCAGAAAAAGTCAAAATTGTATCACTTTGAGGGTTGAGTATATTTCCAGATATTTGTTGATCATTTGTTTTTTCTTCTTTAAATGCATACTAATGTCTCATTTGTTATTC
This sequence comes from Bison bison bison, assembly GCF_000754665.1. Classification (NCBI taxonomy): domain Eukaryota; kingdom Metazoa; phylum Chordata; class Mammalia; order Artiodactyla; family Bovidae; genus Bison; species Bison bison. The sequence goes on along the minus strand of NW_011441101.1, from coordinate 891 downwards.
TATTCTATGGTAATATTCTTTCTCATCTATAGCCTTCCTTTTTTAAAAATTATTCTTGATTAAGAGATTTCATTGATTATATACGTAGAAAATATTTTCTAAAAGTTTGTAACATATCTGAAAAGTTTCTGAAAAGTTTCTTAATGGTGTTTTCATAAACAAATTTTTAAAAATATTTTTCTTATATTTAATTATCAAATTCTTAGTATTTCTTTGTGTAAGAAGTGCTTTCTTACTGTGAGTTTATTAAAAAAATTAAAACATTTTGCCTTTTATATTTATCTTTTAATTCCTCTAGACCTAACTTTTGAAAATGGCACATTGTAGGAATCTAATATTATTTTTTTCCACTAGGATAACAAATTGTTCTCATTGGATTATTGAAACATCTGTCCTTCCCCTCAGTGGTTGAAATGTCTTTTGTATTACATACCAAATTTCCATATATAGATATGTTGGGGCTCTTTCTAGTTTCTCTCTTCTTTTCCATTGCTTAGCTGGTTCATTTTTAAGGCAATAGTATATTGTCTTAGTAATTATAGCTCTCTACAGTCTACATTTCTTTTTTCTTTGAATTAATTTGTTTATTTTAATTGGAGGCTAATTACTGCATGAAACAGGGCAATCTTTATTTCTAATAGAGCAATTCTCTTAATTTGTTCTGCTTTGAAACTTGGTTGACTCTCTTTGGCCTTATGGATTTTTTTCTATATAAGGGTCTAATATGAGCTTATAAAATTCCTCAAATAATCTTCTTAGTATTTTGATTGGAATTAATTGCAATTGGATTCAATTAAGGATAATTGTCATACCTACTAACTGAGGCGTTTCATTCATAAATGTGGGATGTGTGTGTGTGTGTGTGTGTGCTCAGCATGTCCGACTCTTTGT
>NW_011441100.1:0-1190 GCF_000754665.1 Bison bison bison | reverse complement strand
TCAGCCTGCCAATGCAGGGGTCATGGGTTCAATCCCAGGTCAGGAAGGATCCCACATGCCGCACAGCAAGTAAGCCCTGTGCACCACAGGCACTGAGCCAGTGCTCTAGAGCCTGTGAGCCAGAATTACTGAGCCCCCATGCTGCAGCTGCTGAAGCCCATGTGCCTAGAGCCTGAGTTCTGCAACAAGAGAAGCCCACTGCAATGAGAAGCCCATACCACAATGAAGAGTAGTCCCCTCTTGCCGCAACTAGAGAAAGCCCTGCACACAGCAACAGAGATCCAGTACAACCAAAAAGGAAAAAAAAAGTGATAGAGGGTAGCCCTGAGGATCCCTGAAGGAACCTTTGTAGGGAACGGCCTCTGGGATAACTTCTGATTTGGGGGTAGGGTGGGAGGTGAGTCTTTGTCATTTGGCTCACGATTCAGATTCCTTGAGAGTGTGACACAGCATAAGGAATATGGTCAATAACAGTGCAGTAACTTTGTGAGGGCAGGTGGTTACTAAGCTTAACGTGGTGTATGGATGTGTGAAGTCAACGTAGGACATCTGAAACCAACTTTATATTGTATGTCAACTCTATCTCATTAAAAACAATTGCAATTCCTTGGGGAGCTGACTTGGGATGTCTTCCCACTGCTCACATTGGTAAGGGTGGGCAGGGCACTTTTGCTGATGAGACCTCATGGATTGGGGGTGGTGGGGTGTCCCTGAGGAAAAGTGAGGTGCTGTGTGAACATCAGGGAGGTGCCTACTGACTTCTGATCACCTCCTAAGGAAGTGTATGTGGACCCTTTGGGCCTGACAGTGACTTATGTCAGAACATCACCAATTTATTATTTTATCTCACTGCTTCTGCTTCTCCCCCAACCCACAGTGAAAACAATCATTAAAAAGCCTTTTTCCTCTTCTTCATGCAAAATGCAACTTTAGTTTAACCTGTGTCTCACTGGATCTAACTTTGTAAATGAAAGTGTTCCCAGAGGTCCTCTCACTTGCTCTGTTTGTTCTCAGCATCCTCTCTGAGACATTTAGCCCCTGTCCTGACATCAGTCCTCACCTGCCCGCAGGTGACTCCTCTATTGGGCACTGACTTCCAGCCTTCCTTGCGAATCTTCCACCCAGATCCCCTGGACTCAATCTGCTCTCCCTCCCCAAATACCTGTAGCAGGTACCGCCATCAGATACAT
>NW_011441099.1:0-1190 GCF_000754665.1 Bison bison bison | reverse complement strand
TTTTATTGAGAAAGCAGCAGTTACCAGCACATTCCACCTGGCCAGAAGCTATTAGAGAACAGACCCCCGCCTCCCCCGCCGACTCCCAGCATCTTGTCTGGTTCTCAGACATCAAGAGAACTGTCCATTATCTCAAGTCTTGTAAAGTGAAATGTAATGCCGAAAACTGTAAAATATTAAACAGATTGCAAAAATGAGGAACAGGCTGGAAAAAAAAAATAGATGGAACTAAACGTAAAGAACTTCAAAAGCAGTCTTTGATTAATGCTGGCTACTTTTCAACTACAAACTCAGAGCTATGGGAATACCTGCCAGCAGCGGAATGTGGTCCCCCAGGAGTTAAGGTAACATGACCCCCGGGAGCTCCCAGACACCTGCTCTGGAGGGAGCGCTCACGAGCCCAGACACTTAGAGAGAAACGGAGTCACTGTGAAAAAAATAAATAAGAACAACATTGTACTAAAAGTGAATGCTGAGACTCCCTTTTGGGAAAAAAATTACAAGATAAACTGAGTAAATATCAAGAATATAAAAGAATTCATGACAATCGATTCCTCTAGCACCTTGAAAATGAAAGGAAAAACAGTTCAAGCAAAACCTCTATCATCAGAATTTTCAACTCCAGGGTCATGAATAAATTACGGGAGAATTCAGGAACTTTTCAGAAAAAGGATGTTTATGTAGATAACAGCGTATGAAATGAGAAGGCAGCCACGTCTACCAAGGAGATAGGAATCAAATACCCAAACAGAGCAGTCCCCAGTGCCTTCTGCAAAATCCAAGTATCTTCCACTCCTGAAAGAGAGGCAGGCACACCACCCTGCTGGCCTTCCTATGGCAGATTAAAGTTTTCTGCAAAAGCATTAGCAGAGTCAACAACCAGGGGGCTGGAGAATACATTTCAGAGGTGTGAGAAAATAATCCTTGGATCTTGTTTCAGCACCTACAGCTGGGCCAACCACTCCCAATGGGAACCTGGTAGATGAATGTGATGACGACCAGGCCAACTGCCACAGCGGAACAGGTGATGACTTCCAGCTCACAGGTGCAGAAACCATCTTCATCCCATTGCTGTGGCATCTCAGTTCATGTTGTAGTTGGGGCCCGCTCATTAACGCCTCTGTGTGTGTGTGTGTGTGTGTGTGTGTGTGAAAATCCTCATGGCACTAGGCATCAGGGTGGAGGGAACT
>NW_011441098.1:0-1190 GCF_000754665.1 Bison bison bison | reverse complement strand
GACATAAGAGACAGGTTTGATCCCTGGGTTGTCATGCCCTCCTCCAGGGTACCTTCCCCACCCAGGGATCAAACCTGTCTCTTATGTCTCCTGCCTTAGCAGGTGGGTTCTCTACCACTAGTACCACCTGGGAAGCTCTATTTGGACCGTGGTTACACTAAAAAATTATTCATCTATCTGAAATTCAATCCAAAGCAAACGTAACTGGGCATAAGTGCAGTTTGGGTTTCTAAGTTCATGGAGCCCCACCTTATTCCATGGAAGATGGGCCAAGCTTGGTGAAATGGTGGCCTAGGCCCCTGCCTCCACGGATGGGGTATCCATGCCCAACCCAACTTGATGGCTTTCAACAGACTGTCCCCTAACCTTCACAAATACTGTGGATTAAACAGCTCAGTGTTATAAACAGTTCCCCAGAAAGTTCTGGGTCTCTGTTAAGGTTTTTTGATATTATCTTCAAACAAACAAACAAATACATTGAAAAGGCTCATGGGTCTCAATAATCTGCGTTACTCATAAGAATTGGCCTTGACTTTTAAATGTCTGTTCTCAGCCTCAGTTTCTTCATCTGTCCAGTAAGTGCCTGACTCATGAACTCAGGGCTGTGTTACATGAGGTAACATCTGTAAAGTGCTTCACTCAAACTGACAATCACCACTGCTCGACAAATGGTAGCTATTGTTGTGTGGTGGACTGAGTAATGCCTCCCTGCAGAGATGTCCACACCCCTGTTCCTGGAACTTTCATGGTATATCACAAGGCAAACAGGATTTTGCAGATGTGATTAAGGTGAAAGACCTTGAGATGGGGGGATTATCCTGAATTTTTCAGGGGGACCCAATGTAATCACACAAATCTTTAGAATCAAAGAACCTTTCCCAATGTAAATTGGTGTAGCCACTGTGGAGAACAGAATGGAGGTTTCTCAGAAAACTAAAAATAAAATTACCATATAATCCAGCAATCCCACTGCTGGGTATGTATCAGCAAAAACTATAATTAGAAAAGATACATTCACATCTATGTTCCTTGCAGTGCTTTTTAAAACAGCCAGGACATGGAAACCATCTTAATATTCATCAACAGATGAATGAATAAAGAAGATGTAGTACGTATACACAATGGAATATTACTCAGTTGTTAAGAAGAACAAAATAATGACATCTGCAGCAACATGGATGGACCTAGAG
>NW_011441097.1:0-1190 GCF_000754665.1 Bison bison bison | reverse complement strand
TATATATATATATATCATATGAGAAAGGTACATTACATCACAACATATTTAGACAAAGGTAAGACATGAAAACATATTTCCCACATCCAGAACTATTTCAAAAAAATAAGAAAAAGAGATCCTTCAAAACCATAAAATATAACCTTATTTGACCATAAAGGGACAGTATATTTTATTGAATCTGGTTTTTAAAATTTCCAGTATAAGTTTCTAGTATTCTGCTCTCTTACCAATTTCATATTGTTTAGTGATCCTATTTATACAGAAAATTTTAATCTCAAAATTTTATTGCAATATGGTTACTTTTAGTTTTACCATGTATAATAGGTACTTTAGTTATAACAATTTTAGAATTACAAAATAAATATTCATACAGTTCTACAGTATCAGTATATGATATTTTAGGGAAATAATCTTTTCTAGAGAATATTGATAGGCACTTCAAAGCAACTGCATAATTTAAATGACCTCCAACAGTGATCAAATTTTCTTTCAAAAACAGAAATTATTGGACATGATTTTTTGCTATGCTTCTGCTATAATGTGAAAGAGTTCTTCTGATCTTTAAAATGTTCAGTATGAACTATAAAGTGGTACTTCTAAATGTAAATTTTCACAAGTAACAAATTAAGTATAATTAACTCCGTAACTCAGGTCAATTGTGTCTCTTGCCTTTTATTTACACAGTATTCTTGTTTTTTAAGCATTACAATGTAAGAAATGATTAATGACTACATACAATGATAGCTATCACAGTATACTCACACCTAAAGTTATGAAATATATAAATATTTGTAGAAAGGCTTAGATAGCAATCTGTTCCAAATAAACATAAACATTTTAAGCTATAAACAAAACATGTGTTGTGAAGTTCATAATCTTTTTCTAAAAATTCATCCTTTGTACCAGATTATTTTATTGCTGTCAGTCATTTTGCCAGATGCCTCTTCACTTCCAAAATGAACCATAAAAACCCTTTTAAATGAATATCTTTTACATCAAATTTATAATTTCCTGACATTTTGTAATTATTCCTTTAGTCTGATTACTTCATAATGACAAATTTGATCAGGACACTTTTTAGGAGGTACTACTAAGAAAAATCAGAGAAGGCAATGGCACCCCACTCCAGTATTCTTGCCTGGAAAATCCCATGGATGGAGGAGCCTGGTAGGCGGCAGTCCATGGGG
>NW_011441096.1:0-1190 GCF_000754665.1 Bison bison bison | reverse complement strand
AGGGCATCCCAGGACCAGCTGAAGGGGAGGGGCACACTTAGAGGGCATCCCAGGACCAGGTGCGGGGGAAGCCACCCTTAGAGGGCATCCCAGGACCAGGTGAGGTGGGGGGCCACCCTTAGAGGGCATCCCAGGACCAGGTGGGGGGGGCACCCTTAGAGGGCATTCCAGGACCAGGTGAAGGGGGCCACCCTTAGAGGGCATCCCAGGACCAGCTGAAGGGGAGGGGCACACTTAGAGGGCATCCCAGGACCAGGTGCGGGGGAAGCCACCCTTAGAGGGCATCCCAGGACCAGGTGAGGTGGGGGGCCACCCTTAGAGGGCATCCCAGGACCAGGTGGGGGGGGCACCCTTAGAGGGCATTCCAGGACCAGGTGAAGGGGGCCACCCTTAGAGGGCATCCCAGGACCAGCTGAAGGGGAGGGGCACACTTAGAGGGCATCCCAGGACCAGGTGCGGGGGAGGCCACCCTTAGAGGGCCTCTAAGGCACCCTTAGGGTGCCCCTCCCCCTCCAGGACCAGGTGAGGGGGAGGGGCACCCTTAGAGGGCATCCCGGTCAAAGGGGTTTAATCACGGGAACTGTGGTCTCACTCACTAATGGCAAACTGACTCTTCTGAATCCAAATGAGGTAATTATACTCTTTGGTCCACTCTCGGCTCCCTGTCAAGGAGAACCTTGTCAGCATGCAAACGCTTGCAGGGACCAGGTTCATAAAGTGAAACAAGAGAGTGATCCTTTGGGGCTGCTGGAGGACGGAGGTGGGCAGCAGGTTGATGCGCCACAGGAGGACTGAGCTGGTGTTCCTCCAGAGAGGCTGGAAATCTCGATTTTTTTGTCAACTTCCCACTTTAAAATCCTCGCTATTAACACACATTTGTTTTTAAATCTCGGGCCAAAAAGAAATATGCACAAATATGCACATGGATTGACTGTGGTTTATCACCTGCCGGTTTATGACCTCTGACTTAGCTGTTCTATCATTTCCTGGACTACCTGTTTGACTCCCCGGTGCTTAATGGAAACACTGAGGCAAAGGAAGACTTTCTAAAAGGAGAAACAGTTAAGGAATTAAGAAAGGTTATTTATGTCTGTTCTGAAATTAAGAGACCCACCCATTGTTTTGTAATGACCCCTGTCTGAGCTCATTATGCCCAGAACTGAGTGTGCTGAACGGCAGGGGGCGTGGGT
>NW_011441095.1:0-1190 GCF_000754665.1 Bison bison bison | reverse complement strand
TAAAATATCTAATTAAATGTCTGTACTTAAGAAGTTTAGTATGCAATGCAGTTCCAATTATTTTTTAAACCTGTTCTATTTTAGAATGTTTTATTATTAGTATATTATGATTTATTTTAATCATTAGTCTTTTAACATACAGGATAGGAAACGAAAATAGCACTCCTATGGAATGCTAACGTGTCAGTAATTTGAAAAGATTTCCTGTGACTAAGTTTAAAACATCTTATTAATATATTATATAATTTCCACTAGAGAAGCTACATATCTTTCAGTGAGTAGAGAGTGATTTTAAAAGTTGGGGATATGATTCAGTAAACAAGCAGAAGAAAGAAATTCAAAAGCATGTAAATAATACATGTAAGGCTGTTCAGCAAATTCTCTGACACATGTAAGTGTCCCAAATAACAGGCATTATTATTTTGAAAACCATTTAAATAAATAAATTTATTTAAAATAAATTATCTTGTCCAACTGGCCAAAGTAGCTCATATTTTGAATATAAAACTATTTATGCTAAAATAAGCTAAGTGTATTGTAAGCCTGTAGCAATGAGTCATCTAAGTTCATTAAATCAAAGAAAAAATTTTCTCATCTAGAGGCCAACATATACAATGATGCTGACTTTTCAGCAAGATGAAATCCTTCTTCATTAGCTTCAATTACATCTACAATACTGTATCTATGAAAGGATGGGGGTGTGCAGAAAGCACACTTAACTATTTCTGGAATGTTCTCAGCAACCAAGGTTAAAATAGTAAGTGGCTTCTTCTTAAACTTATTAAAATAACCAGAAAACTCTTTCCTAAGAATAATGATTAATCAATGCTGACCTAGACTTGAAAGTTTCTTTAATGGCTTTTGGTTCTTCCAAACTTTAAATTCCTTTTTTGACTGGTGGTCGGCAGAGAGTGAGAAGATAGGAAAATTTTAAGGCGGATTATCTTGAAATGTTCTGGAGCTTCCTAAGGTTCTGAAGTGGAACAATGTCCACTGTTCTTAAATCTCTAAATATAGGTGTGTAGACATATATTTGGGCTTCCCAGGTGGCTTAGATGATAAAGAATCGGCCTACCATGCAGGAGACCTGGGTTTGATCTCTGGGTCAAGAAGATCCTCTAGAGAAGGAAACGGTAACCCACTCCAGTATTCTTGCCTGGAGAATTTCATGGATAGAGGAGCCTGGGGGG
>NW_011441094.1:0-1191 GCF_000754665.1 Bison bison bison | reverse complement strand
GTGGACCACATTTTGTCAGAACTCTCCACCATGACCTGTCTGTCTTGGGTGGCCCTACACGGCATGGCTCATAGTTTCATGGAGTTAGACAAGGGTGTGGTCCATGTGATCAGAGAGGTTCAAATAAAACCTGACCATCCTTCCAGTATCCTTTGTAATGGTCAATGTCCTATAAAATATGGTGTCAGCATTTCAAGGGAATATAATAAACACTATATTTAACTCTCTCATATTATAATACCCAGGAATACAAAGAAGAAATGCCCAAGGTAAGAAAATCTTCATTAAACTGACCCTAGGTTTTGACATGCTTACAACTGCTATTTGCAAAAGATGGCAATAACCACTGCTGTCAAATATAACAGACAGCTGCAAGGAGTAGTAGTCACTTGGAAGACTCAGCATAAATGGATAATTTTATACCAATTTATGAGAATTGGTGCTCTGAGACAGAAGATGTTATTGCCACCAAAATATAGGCTGTCAAAAATGGGGATCTTAGCCCCTAGAATGTGTCTTATCTGAGGAAGAATTTGGTTCAGAGTACAAACTCCTCTATCTTCATGTTGCTTCGTATTTCACATTGAGGCACAATTTAAACTGATTGAAAGACATAGGATAAATATTTTAATTCCAAGAAGTATGAATAATAAAATTAAGGAAAATTTCTCTACAATAAAACATTTAATGAAATATCAGAATGGAGTCTATCAAACAGAAACTCAATAGCTCTTTCCCACTTAACCTATATTTCTCTGTCATCACTATGTTTGTACTTTTTCTGCCTTCTTCCCATTTAAATCCCTAATGAGGAATAAAATAGAAGTAAAAAATTTGCACATTAAATGAATGCTATCAAGTTTATTGAGACTGGGATCAATTGCAGATTATAGGAAAATTCTTGAGGATGATAGATATTTCAAAATCAAAAAGTTCATTGCCTTTTCTGTCTGCAACATTCTCCAGTCCAATGTTCTAATTTTCTTCACTTTATTTTCTCTATAGAATTTCTTTTCACTCTTCCACTGAGATTTCTGGTATCTGCTCAGTCAGGAATATGTTAATTTCCAGCAATCTCACTGTAGGGGTTTCCCAGGTGGCGCTAGCGGTAAAGAATCTGCTTGCAATGCAGGAGACACAGGAGACGTGAACTCAAGATCCCCTGGAGGAGGAAATGGCAACTCACTCCAG
>NW_011441093.1:0-1191 GCF_000754665.1 Bison bison bison | reverse complement strand
TCATTGCCATTCTCCCAAATCTTCCCACCCTCTCCCTCTCCCACAGAGTCCATAAGACTGTTCAATACAGAGATCAGTTTCTATAGAAATCTCTGTATATTGGTTAGTGTCTTCCATAAAATTACTAGAGAGAGGAAAACAATACATGATTGAAAAGGATTTTTTTACATGATTAAACATCTCTTACTCATAAATAAATAAATAACATGTTTTTAAATACCCACTTTCTGCCTAAACACTATATTAAGTGATTTAATACAAACTTTCATTGTATTCACATTAAGCATTTTCAAACCATGATGAATATAGTAAAAAAAATTCATTTTAAGATCTTGCTTGTATACCATATTAATTTTATTTCAACGGGGTCATATCTTTTAATAGTTCTACGTGTTACTTATTTTTCACTTTGTTTACTCTCTTATGTTAAGTATCTGAAGGTGTTAGAAGTGTACACTTAGAGAAACTTGGCAAGAGAGATGTGTTAAAGAATAACACTTTCACTGAAGTAAATGAAGCAAAATATTAAAATTTCTAAATAAAAATATGATTTATAGTAATTTAATGTCAATATAATGGGTATAATTAAGACAATTTTAATAATCTAAAATGTAAAATTGATATACAAAGCAGTACATGATGCAAAAAAGAGTTAAAATTATGGAAGTTATATTTAAGAAACATAAAACAAAAAACAGAGGATGTGAAATTCAGAAACAACTAATGACAATGAAATTATAGAAGAAATTTTCCTAGATCTGACATGATGTATGAGGTTTCACTACAGAAAGGCTATCCTGATCATTAAGTGTGAGTTGCTCAGGCATATCCGATTCTTTGCAACCCCAAGGACTGTAGCCCACCAGGCTCCTCCGTCCATGAGATTTTCCAGATAAGAAAACTGGAGTGGGTTGCCATTTTCTTCTCCATGGATCTTCCTGACCCAGGGTTCAGACCCAGGTCTCCCGCATTGCAGGTGGATTCTTCTGCGTATTCTTGCCATCTCTTCTTAATTTCTTCTGCTTCTGTTAGGTGATACCATTTCTGTCCTTTATCGAGCCCATCTTTGCATGAAATGTTCCCTCGGTATCTCTAATTTCTTGAAGAGATCTCTAGTCCTCCCCATTGTTTTCCTCTATTTCTTTGCATTGATCACTGAGGAAGGCTTTCTTATCTCTCCTTGCTTTTCTT
>NW_011441092.1:0-1191 GCF_000754665.1 Bison bison bison | reverse complement strand
CCATCCGCAGTGATTTTGGAGCCCAAAAAACCAAAATCTGACACTGTTTCCACTGTTTCCCCATCTATTTCCCATGAAGTGATGGGACACGATGCCATGATGTTAGTTTTCTGAGTGTTGAGATTTAAGCCAACTTTTTCACTCTCCTCTTTCACTTTTATCAAGAGGCATTGTAGTTCCTCTTCACTTTTAGGCTGTGATAAAACCCTAGGAACTTAATGTCTGGTTAACACGTTTCTCTTGAGGACTGATCTTTATAAGAGGAACAAAGTGCTCTGGTGTATCTCAAAAAGATTCTTTTACTACTCCCTTTGCCAGAATCCCAAGGAGATTTTCCTTAGCACACACTGTGACCATCGGTTTGAGGTCTTGGCGGTGAAATTCACTTAAGTGTGGGGTTCCCCTGTGACTGGATCCCCATCATGTTTGTCTCTTCGCTCTGTCCATACTGAGCCTCTAGCAGTCTGTTAGCTACAGCTTGAGATTTTTGCCTCCACATTGGTTCCCACAGATGTTTGCACTCATGGGCTTCTTCTGCTCTCATAATCGTGATGCTGCGTGTTCTCTTCTTGATAGTTCCGATGTTGGAAGCACCAGATTACCTTTTGAGCATACGCTCTGACAAATCTAAGAAGAACTGTTTACTTTGCGGTTGTGCAGCTTTTTACTTGTCATTAGGAAGGAGTATGGCTTCTGGCCTCTTACTTGCTGAGTGGAAAACTGGAGGCCATTCCATTGTGAGCACTTTTTTCTACTCTTGCTTTCTCCATTGCTCAGTTTCTGGTGATCTTGACCTTTGACCTACTTTAGTTATAAACCCAATCTTGATCTCTGATTTATTTAAGAGATAATTTATATACTATCTACCTTGTACCATACATTAAAAGTTGGAGTAAAATGGTTATTAACAAGATAGAAAGCATCCCAGTCCTCTTAGAACTTATTTTCAAAAGGATAATTTCCAAATGAAAACTAAGCACACATATTTAATGGCTTTTTGAGCAGAGGGATTAAGGATAATGACATCTATTGAGCTGAGATAGGGAAGATGATTGGAGCAAGAGGTTTGAGGGTACAAATGAGGAACTTTATTATTATTATTTTTTTTACATTTTATTTTATTTTTAAACTTTACATAATTGTATTAGTTTTGCCAAATATCAAAATGAATCCGCCACAGGTATACATGTG
>NW_011441091.1:0-1191 GCF_000754665.1 Bison bison bison | reverse complement strand
GAGAAAACAGGGATGAAAAAAAACAGGCTCCCAGCCACTGATATTAGCCACCGCAGCCTCTCCCCAGTGGTGCATCCTGAGGGAATTTGGGATTGAAAAAAGCAAGATACAGGCCCTAGATAAGTGAGTCTCAGTGAACTCCAGGAGTTGGTGATGGACAGGGAGGCCTAGCGTGCTGCGATTCATGGGGTGGCAAAGAGTCGGACACGACTGAGCGACTGATCTGATCTGATCTGATCAAAGAAATGATTTCAGTGAGCCCAGACTTTCACATCTTCCTATACATAGAAAATCTATAAATTCACTGAGTGTTTTCTTTATTTAACGTTTTCTAGTTTCCTTTGACGGTAATTTTTCATCTGGTTTTTGTTGCAAAAATTGCTCTGTTTCCCAGTGCTTACCTTACCTCTTGGGAATAGTCTCTCTGGAAAAAGGTTGACTCCTGGGTTTAAATCCTCAGAAAGTCTGCCAAATTAAACAATCTCTCTTCTAGGCTATACTTTTTTTCCAAGTCAACAGCTCTACTCTACTTTCTGTCTCCATGAATTTGCCTAGACTAAGTGCCTCATGTAAGCAGAGCAACACAATGTTTGTCTTTTTGCGTCTGGCTTGTGTTACTCAGCACAATGTCTTCAAGATTCATCCATGTTGCAGCATGTATCAGATTATTACTCCTTTTAAGGCTGAACAATGTTTCCATATATATATATAGTTTTTTTTTCTTTATATATTTTATCAATGGACATCTGGGGTGTTAACACCTTTTGGTTACTTTGAATAATGCTGCCCTGAACACTGATATACAGGTATCTGAGGCATTACTTTCAATTACTCTGGGTACATATCTAGAAGTAGAATTGGTGGATTTAATTCTATGTTTAACTTTTCAAGGGTCTACCAAACTGTCTTCCTGGAGCTCTATAGAATTTAAACTCCTCAACTGACGTATCTTTATGAGCCTGCAATAGTTATGCGTTTTCCCCTCCCCCCATCTCTAAGACAAAAATAATATTACATCCCAAAAATTGAGGTGATGTTTCTTCATCAACAGTACGTACACCTCAAAGTTTCTATCATACAAAAATATTATACAGTAGTACTCTTCAGAGCATTTTAATTTAAATCCATCCCTCTGGACATAGTTTACGGATTCTTTTTCCTGCTTGCTGAAATTTGCTGTTGAATCCTCTT
>NW_011441090.1:0-1192 GCF_000754665.1 Bison bison bison | reverse complement strand
TTATCTTCTTTGGGAGAATATGGACAAAGCATATAAAATTTTGCAATTAGGGATCATGTTAGCTGTAGGATTATTTTAGATATAGATTATTAAGTTGAGGTTTCCTTCTATTCTTAATTCACTGAGTTTTTATTCAGAATGTATATTCAATTTTGTCAGTTATAGTTTTCTGCATCAGTTTAAATGATTACATACATGTTTTTTGTTCTTTACTGTGTTAGTACAGTGAATTATATATTAATTGGTTTTTGAAAAAATATTGAACAACCTTTGCAGACTTGAGATAAAATACATCTGTTCATGATGCATCACTCTGTATCACTGTATCTGTATGTATACTCAATTTGTTTCTATTTTCTTTAAGAATTTTGTATCTGTGATCATAATTGATATTGGTTTATATTTTTTATATCATCTTTGCCAAGTTTTAGTATCAAATTATATTGATTAAATAATGTAACTTCCTCTTTCATTTCATGAGATAATTTATGTAGAATTGGCATTATTCCTTACTTAAATACTTGATAAAATCTCATCCAACTTATATAATTCAATGACATGATATTGTTTACTCTTTTATTTTCTGTGGAATCTCTAATGAAATCCCCCTTTTTAGTGTTGGTAATTTTAATTTTCCATCTTTTTTCTTCATAAATATTGCTAGAAATTTGTTGTTTATTAATCTTTTTAATGATTTTACTTTTGATATTTTGATCATCTGTTGTTTCATATTTGATTGATTTCTGCTTTTGTCTTCATTATTTCTTCTGTTTACTTTGAGCTTAATTTTTTTGTCTAGCTTCTAAAGTAGAGTTTTTGATCATTTAAATCATTCATGTTTTCTACTATAAATGTCCTTCTAGTGCAGCTCTAGCTGAATCAAACAGAAACGTAAATACTATGTTTCTAATATAATTCATTTTGTAATATTTTATAATTTCCTTTGTGATTTCTTCTTTGATCCATGGGTTACTTACAAATCAGTCGTTAAATTCCAAACATTTTAGGATTTTCTACATAGTCTGTTTTTGGTGAATGATTCATGTGCACATGTAAGACTGTGTATAGTTTTAGGGGTAGAATTATATACATAGAGGTATGAGATAATGGGTATATGAAATATCTGACTACAAATGTGGATTGGTTTATGTCTCCATTTAATGTCAGGTTTTGTTTCATTTTTTTTGAAATT
>NW_011441089.1:0-1192 GCF_000754665.1 Bison bison bison | reverse complement strand
GTCTCTAAGAAAAATGTTAGTTTCATAAACAGTAGCTGAAGCTCTTTCAAAGTAAAACTGAAATATTTTAAAGCACCTCTTTGATTTCTAGATACGTTTAAAAACCTAAATTAGGAAATGAATATTTCGGCAAAAAAAGTATTTTCCCATTATGCAATTGCTTTTTCTTTTTCTCTAAAATGATGTCCATTCCCCAGCTTCCCCATTCAGGGTATTTGATATACTTCAGTCATTTATTGAAAGCTTTATCTTTCAGTTTCCTATTGTTTTAAAAAATCCACTTTCTTTTTGTTCTGTAACAAGTGTTTCATTCATGTAAGGAAACAGGAAAGATCTTTCTCTAAAATCTTTATCCCTTGAGACATTGAGTGAAATGTCTCTTTTGTGATTAAAAAAAAGGCTACTGCTCTTAAACGTGTTGCAAGCACAATCTTGAGGTGTACAGATACTTCCACCAACATATCATTACTTTAAACTGTCTTCTCTTTAACCTGTCTTCTACAACGTTATATCTTTGTTTTTCTTCTTTGTGCTGTCTCTTACCCAATTTCTTTATCTTCATTTATTCTCATGCTTGTGACACAAACTCTTTCCTAGACAACAGATGTCTCAGTGAGAATTTAAGAGAAAGAACTCAATGTAGAATAAGTACCTATAAGATGATGTTTTGTAAATATTTACTTTAAAAACTTAGTATCCCAGTAACATGAAAATGCTGATTCTTATAGTTGTGGAAGAGTTTAGATATCTTATAAATCTCACTTCTCACAGTATCACAATATATTTTATTTTTCTTATGTGATCACTGTAAGATATAATGTTATTGCATGTAAACAAAATCCCACTTTATGTAATGTAGCAGTTAGGTTTTCATCCATCTAGTATATGTGTGCTCATCCATGTCATGCCACAATTCAAGAATCTGATGATTTTTTTTTTTGCATACAGTCATAATCATAGAAGTAAAATAAGGGTCTCTTGCAGGAAAAAAGTAAATGATGAAGTTAATCAATGGACATTCTCTGGTTATTGCTAAATTAAAGGAAATTATGATCACAGTACTTATAAAATGTAATAATGAAGTTCTCAAATACATGCTATTCCTTTACCCACTTTCCAAAGAATAGTAATTATTAATGGCTGCTAAGTCACTTCATTCGTGTCCGACTCTGTGCGACCCCAGAGACGGCAG
>NW_011441088.1:0-1193 GCF_000754665.1 Bison bison bison | reverse complement strand
TTATATTCTTTGCAGCCAAAGATGGAGAAGCTCTATACAGTCAGCAAAAACAACACCGGGAGCTGACTGTGGCTCAGATCATGAACTCCTTATTGCCAAATTCAGACCTGGCCACAGCTGCCCTGAATCTCTCATCTTACTACTGCCTGGACCCCAAGAGCTTCCAAGCTCCGCAGACTGACCCCTGACATGTCACAGGACAGGAAGTAAACCCGTAGGCAGGAAATAGTCCGATTGTTGGGGCAACGCAGCGGGTAAGCCAACCTCCATGAGGCAGCCCCAGTGACCCCAGTGTCAAGCACAACCTGACCTCATTACCCTCTACAGACACTGCCGATGGCTTCCCTGTGTGAGAAACAGAGCCTATTCACCACTTTCAAGGGCCTCTGCCCAGCTCTCCATCTTCAGGTCTTATGCCTTGTTGAGTCTCCTTTGATTTCTTTTATCTTAAAACCATCAAAAGTAAGTAAGAGTGATGAACACTTCCAGACCACATTTGCTCTCATGGGTTGCACAGGTTATAGGTTTCGGGAGCCTTTCAATTGAAACTGTAATTAATCAAATCATGTTCCCTAGGTCTTAATGTCATTGAAATGAACAACCAGCCTAAAATAACTCACAGTGTTTAATAGTAAATCAAATAAATGAGAATGCTATAAGTGTATATACTATGATTAATATCTCTGTAAACAGTAGGGGCCTAAAAAGGGTAAGAATGAAAAAAACTTAAAATAGCTTTTATATCAGAAAAACATTTCCTTCCAAATTCCTACTACCCTAGAGAAAAGTTTACCCATCACACGTGCTGCACTGTTTCACATGTCTTGGTGTGGAGACGGCAGGAGCCAGACTGAGGGGAGGCAGACAAGGAGCTTGGGTGCTGTGATCTAAAAGAAGTTCCTAGGATCAGCGGGGGGCAGCAAACCCATGTCACCCACCCAGCAAGGGGCCGCGGCCCGGCCAGCCCGCTCACCTGCTCCTTGCTCATGTCCTCCGGAGCCAGCCCATCAACAATCGGAGTGCCTTTGCCTTTGCCTTTCTTCCCTTTCTTTTTGGGCGCCTTGGATTGAAGAACACATGGTCGGGTTAGGGTTCACTTCTGGCTGGTTCATTCCCTTTCAGGGCCATTCGAGAGAGGAATTTCTGCCGGGAACCTCCATCTGACTGCCCACTGTCTCAGGCTTCCACCTGGG
>NW_011441087.1:0-1193 GCF_000754665.1 Bison bison bison | reverse complement strand
TGGCGGACTACAGTCCGTGGGGTCACAAAGAGTCAGACACGACTGAGCGGCTGAGCATGCACATGCTCTTGACTAGTCTCTCTAGATTAAAAATGGCAATATCTTCAATAACCCACATAAGCACGGTTGCCCTATTCCTAGGAGGTAGTGAAACAATTGCTTCCAACAGCTGCCATAATCTCTAGGGTTGTTTTTTAGTGGAATTAAGTTCAGTTTGTTCGTTTCTACGTACAGCAGCAATCTATGACCCAAGAGATTCTATTCATGTAAGTCCTGGTATCTTGGGGCTTGGCTGACCTGTTTTAGTTTAATACTATCAATATATATGGGTGTAACTTTTTATTATTGAGGGGCTTTTAGGACTTAAAGAGCATTTATTCTACTTTCTGTTCTAAACTGTCAACCCACAAGGAAGTAGTGATTACCAGTGGTTCTTGCACAGAGTGGATCTGTCCATCTAAGTGCACTTGGGCATAAAAGACGGGGAAAGAATGGATAATTACATGATTAGCGAACCTGAGGGCACGGGCAATTCACATGTTTGCCCAAATTCAGTAATTGGTCTCATCCTGCAATAGCAAGAGAATTACACCACTGCTGTTGTTCGCCTGTCTCTTTAGGAAAGAAACCATGGAGAGAAGATAAACAGATAAATTATTTTCTTTCTGTGGTGGTGGTGATTTCTTTAAAATCCAGCTCTAAGAACCACAGTGGCCTTGGGGTGAGTCTCCTGACAGCTGTCAGATGCAGTCTAACGATGGCTCCTTCTGTTTCCCTTTGAAGTGGACGGGAGCTGGGAAGTGTGGAGTGAGTGGTCGGTCTGCAGCCCGGAGTGCGAGCATCTGCGGATACGAGAATGCACAGCCCCCGCCCCGAGAAACGGGGGCAAATTCTGCGAAGGTCTAAGCCAGGAATCCGAGAACTGCACAGACGGCCTTTGCATCCTAGGTAAGAGCTTACGGTACACATCTTCTGTGTCTGTCCATCATAGGAAAAGATGCTATGATAATGCCAGGACCATTGATTCTATGAAACCAGTTCCCAGAAAACAAAATCCCCCAGAGCAAAAAGAAAACGGGTGGAAAGTGTCAAAGAGAAGACAAATAGGTCACTTTAAACATTGTTACCACTCTCATTTCCACCCGTGCGTATATTTACCGTGATCGTAACTAGATATGGTTGGGAGAGAAATG
>NW_011441086.1:0-1193 GCF_000754665.1 Bison bison bison | reverse complement strand
TGCTATTTTTAAAAAGCAGCATTTGGGGAACAAAAAAGAGACACTTAGAAAAGAAGTATAAGATAGAAATTTTTTAAAAACAACATTAAAAGGGTAGAAAATAATCTTGAAAAAAGTTTAGCAAGCTTAGACTAGAGCAAAAAAAGAATGGAAAATAGCAGGGAAATTTGTTTTTTAAATTAGAAGGCTAGTCCATTGGATCCAACATCTGAATAATTGGAGAGCATAGAGGGAGGGAATAATTGACTATATTAGTAACTTGATATAATTTTATAGATTTGATAGACATTTGTCTCTGGATTGAGAGGGTCCATTAAATATCAGAACAATGAATGGAAATAGAGTCACTGTAGAGGACATTATTGTGAAATTTCAAAACAGTGGGTTCAAAGAAAGCGCCTACAAAACTTCCAATGAGAGAAAAAAGAAAACAAATTTGTGCAAATAATCAAAAATCTCAATGGCATGATGCTTTTCAACAACAGCATGGGATGTCAGAAGGCTTTGGGGCAATGCCTTCAAAATTCCCAGGTAAACCAATTTCAATCTAGAATTCCATACCAAGAAACTGTCCATCAAGAGTGAGGGTAAAATAAGTCATTTCAGATGTGCAAGGTGTTGAAAAATTTCCTACCTTGCTGTCTTTCTCAAGAAGCTTCAGAAGATGTACTCCATCAGAACTCAGGGAGTAAACCAAAGGAACAAAAGATCAACAATCAGCTAACAAAAACCCACCATGAGAAGTGGTGACCGAAATGGCCAGGATGATAGTAAAGCAGAATCTCAGGATGACAACCGCACATCAAGATGGGCTAACAACCAACTTCTCCAAACTGGAGCAAGTCAGAAGTGATTTTCTACAGAAACAGACCTGATAAAAAAGACAAACCAGTGCTTACCAAAGTGGGGATGGAAGGGGGAAGGGGGAAATTATTGAGTATGGGATTAAGAAGTACAAGCTACTATGTCTAAAATAAATAAGCAACAAAGATACATTGTATAGCATTGGGAATTATAGCTATTATCTTATAATAACTTTTAACAAAGTATAATCTGTAAAACTACTGAATTGCTATGCTGTACATGAGAAACTAATATAATGTTATAAATCAGCTATGCTGCTGCTGCTGCTAAGTCGCTTCAGTCGTGTCCAACTCTGTGCGACCCCAGAGACGGCAGCCCACCAGGCTCCC
>NW_011441085.1:0-1193 GCF_000754665.1 Bison bison bison | reverse complement strand
TTTTTTTTTTTTTTTGAAGATTTATTTATTTAATTTTTGACTGTGCTGGGTCTTTGTTGCTACATGCAGTCTTTCTCCAGTTGCAGCAAGCAGGGGCTACTCTTCATTGCAGTGCTCGGGCTTCTTACTGCAGTGGCTTATCTTGTTGTGGAGCCTAGGCTCTAGGCATGTGGGCTTCAGTAGTTGGGGCACATGGGCTCAGTAGCTGTGGTGCACGGATTTAGTTGCTCCATGGCATGTGGGATCTTCCCAGACCAGGGATCTAACATAATAAATGGCTGCATTGGCAGGCAGATCCTTAAGCCCTAGACCACTGGGGAAGTCCTCGAGAAAACCTTTTCTCACAATCAGCCAGTTGTTGCTATGTGGGAATAGGCCTTGGGTGATCAGAGCTTCCACCTTTTCAACAGAAGCAAGAAATACAGATTTTTGTGTGACATTTCCAATCTCATCAACCATTTCCAATGAAATACCAGCACACTTTAGCCCAAACCATGTGTCTAAGAGCTGGATGTGACTATGGGCTGCCAGTGTGCAACTTCTGATAAAAACTAAAGTGTATAAACTTCGGGCATCCAAAATTAGGGTACTCATGGAGGCTGTTCCGAGGTCAGGAGCAGCACAGATACAATCCTAGTAGTGAACAAGAGTAACATGGGACTTGGAGGCACAAATCAGTGGTACTTCGGTGGTACTGCTGTGTGCTAGTGGACAGGGCTATTGGATGCTGAAAATTAGAGCCTAATTGGCTTTTTTAGATCCCAGTGGAAGCCCCCAGGGCTTTTAGGCAGTTCTGGGGGAGGGAGGAGAAGATGGAAATCTCAAGAAAAAGATACTGGACTTCCTGCTAATAGGCAAGTGGGGATTTGAGTGATTAAATAAAAGATGAAAAAGAGATATGATCATATTTG
Source organism: Bison bison bison (assembly GCF_000754665.1). Lineage (NCBI taxonomy): Eukaryota > Metazoa > Chordata > Mammalia > Artiodactyla > Bovidae > Bison > Bison bison. Next base: position 282 of record NW_011441085.1, on the reverse strand, counting down.
AACTGTAAGCTGGGAAAGTAGTTTATACTGGTTACTCTAATTGAAAACATCAATTTAAAAATCCACAGATTGGAATTTTGGAAAGAAGTCATATTTATGACGTTATTATTGGACATTGCAGAAAGTTATATTGTTATTTGAAATAATAATAGTGCAATATAATAAATGGTATTAATAATAACAACAGGTGTGTTTTATTAATTTATTTTCACCTTGGAGCATGTGGGATCTTAGTTCGGACCAGGGATCAAACCTCGTGCCCCCTGCAGTGGAAGCAGGGAG
>NW_011441084.1:0-1193 GCF_000754665.1 Bison bison bison | reverse complement strand
GGTATGCCCCTGAGGTTCCAAGAATTTTCCAGACAGATCTAGGTTACCTGGATCACTCCTACAGAGAAACCGTGATGGAACAGACATTTGAATGTTGATTTGCCTTTCCCTGTTAGTGTGGGGCTCTTCCCTATGGTCACATCTTCAGGGGATATTTCGACTGAAAAGTGACCTCCAACCACGCGCTTTCAAGCAGTGTGTGACACAGTACACAGAATGCTGCGGAAGCTCTTTTCCCTCAAGGAAGAGAAGACATCAGCAGAGAGCTTGTTTTCAGTCCTCTATCTAGCAGGAACTGTTTAGCTTCTGAATCGTTAGACCTGAAGGCTTGCCCAGAGGACCTAACTTCCAGAGTCAGGGCAGTGTGTCTCCCTGCACTTTCTAACCCTTGCAAACACATTTCTAGGCCATACTACGACTGTCCATGAGGAAGCAGGCTGCGAGAGTGTGTCTGACAGTGCTGGGTGCCATACTGTGGTCACCAATTCTATGTGACATTGCACTGCCAATGGGCCCGTGGTGAGGATTTGCTAGGTGCACCCTTGCTTCACAAATGCCAAAGCATGGAGCAGAGCTAGCACTGTCATAAATAAGCAACAATTGGATGGATTTTTAAGCAGTTACTAGCCTGCATCACTTTAGGGATCCCCAAGAAAAATATGTGAATTTTGACACCAAGGTCCAGTAACCAGGTTGACACTCAGGGTGTTTCTCCACAGGATCAAAGAATTTTTCAGACAGACCTAGGCTTCCTGGATCATTCTTACAGAGAACATCTGATTAAACAGATGTTTGAATGTTGTTTTGCTTTCCCTGTGAGTGTGGGGTCCTTTCCTCCAGTCACAGCCTTGGGGGAAATTGTGACTGAAAAATGACCTCTGGTGAAGCGCTTTCAAGCAGTGTATGATTTTAAGCACAAAGAAATCTGGGGAAACTATCTTGCTTCGAAGAATGAAAAGCATCAACAGAGTGTGTTTTCAGGCCTCTGTCTAACAGGAACTCTTTAGTACATGAGACCTGAAACCTCAGGTATGACAAGCAGACCTAATTTCCAGAGTCAGGGCAGTGTGTCTCCCTGTACTTTTGTGCCTTAGAAGCACATCCCTATGCTATACAGCATCTGCCCATGAGGAAGCAGACTGTGGGAATGCATCTGAGGGTGCTGGGTGCCATACTGTGGTTACCTTGTTGAG
>NW_011441083.1:0-1193 GCF_000754665.1 Bison bison bison | reverse complement strand
CCTGCCCACCTCTACTCTGAAAGAAGAGTTATTCCATTTCTCAATGGTTTTCAGACCTGCCTTTGAACCATTGTCTGTCCTGAAGTTAACTCTAATGGAAATAGCTTGGTTATGTAGGCCTCTACATGGGCTTGTGTTAAAGGAACACAAAAATCATGCAGGAAGAGATATTTTCAAGGATTGGTGAGGGTGAGATGTGAGTGGAGAGGCATGGGGAAGGGGTTGAGAGGAAACGGCTTCCATGATTAAAGAAGCCATTTATACCAACTTGGTGGTTATGGAAAGTCTGACCTGTGGAATGACAGATGGTGAGAGTCGCTCCTGTTTTCCATGCTGATTTACTCATCATTCAAATATCTTGCTGGTGGAGAAATTCAGTATGGAAGCCTCATCCTCTTGCCCCGGAAATACTTGGGTCGCCAAGTATTAGACTCTTTACGGTCCTTCCCTGAAAAGAAGATATTACTCAGTTGGCAGGCAACTGCGGTTTCTAAGGGATTCATTCAAACTCTATTTATTGTGTACTTGCCAATACAGAAGGACAGGGGAATTATTATTTAAAAAAAAATTGAAAATATTTATTTATTTATGCTACCTCGGGTGTCTTAGTTGTGGCATGCAAGATCTTTGTGGCATCATGTGGGATCTTTTGTTGAGATGCACTGACTGTCTAGTCGTGGCGCATGGGTTCAGTTGTTGTAGTGCGCAGGCTTAGTCTTTTTTTTCGCCGTAGCAAGGGAAATCTTAGTCCCCCAACCAGGAATTGAATCCAAGTCCCCTGCATTGCAAGGTGGGTTCTTAACCACTGGACTATGAGGGAAGTCTTGGAAATTAGTTATTAATGATGCCTTCCTCTTAAGGACACTAAGTTTTCCAGTGGAGAAGATGGTGATCCGCCTGCCAAGGTAAATGTTGGTGAGTTTTGTTTCCCTCTCTAGTGAATTCAGATTAATCTGTGTGAACTTTGCCCTAGTACCTGTTGTAACAAAATGTGTATGTTGATCAGAGCTTTTGAAGCACAGGATAAACTTATCTCCAGCTCCTGGTCTTTGATCTTGATATTACGTAGCACCAAGCTTCCCTGGTGGCTCAGATGGTAAAGAATTTGCCTGCAACGCGAAAGCCCTGGGTTTGATCCCTGGGTTGGGAAGATCCCCTGGAGGAGGGCATGGCAACCCACTCCAGTATTCTTG
>NW_011441082.1:0-1193 GCF_000754665.1 Bison bison bison | reverse complement strand
TGGGAAAAAAAAAAAAAAGTTAAAGAACATCTTAAAGGATCCCAAGAAGTCAACAGAGCAAACCGAATTTAATGCAGTCTGGTTAATAAATAAAGCTTTTGTTTCTCTCTGAGCTCTCTTCTAAACACACTGTATGAGGGAAGAAGAAAATAGGCTATTATGGCCAGAAATGAGGCTGGGAGCCGTAGCCAAGGAGGGCATCCTGGGCTGCACAATCGCAGTGCCCCGAGCTGTAAGCAAAGGCTTTCCTTTGATCAGACGCTCAGGGAAGGAAAAGGGGAACTGTGTGAGCTGGAAAACTTCCCAAGAGGATCAAAATTCCATCTGAAAAGCAAAGCTGTGTAAGAAAGGAACATCCAGTGTTGGGAAGAGTTAACTGGAGGAAGGGCATTCCATACAGTCTCTGAAATTCCTTAGACACTTGGCAAGTCTCCCACCAAACCCAGCAGTGGAAATTCCTTCCTGAAGTTTTCTCTCCTTGAGCAGCAACTGTGCTGTGTTTTGTCTCTAACGCATCGGCTGTGCCCCTTCTTCAGCAATGAGCCGCTCCTGTTCGCTTGTAGCATTTTTTATATGACAGAGCATCTTCACAGAAGCGGAAACTGTTCCGAGTACTGCAGTCTATGTTCGGCAAATAAGCTGAAAAAATATTTTGGCATGCCACTCCCGATCCCACTATGTTAATGAATTATCACTATTTCCACTAAAAGTGAGTTTTCAGGAATCACTGACAAAAACAAAAATTAAAATTTCTCTTTCTATAAAGACCTGGAGATTTTGGTAGGGATAGGCAATTAAAATGACTAACTGTAGCTCTACAATGTCAAGATCCCCAAAAGAAGAGAGCAGGAAATAAGGTCACTTGTTTTTCATTTCATGGAGACTCAAAATGTAGCAAATTGAGCTTTCTAAGAAGAAAAGTACTTGATAAATGCCAGGCATAATTACGAGTTTCTCAATGTTCATTTCTTTACGGCTTTCATTCTTTTACACTCACATACTTGCACACCTAACCCAACTTCATTCCTTCACTCCCATCTGAAAAATTCTCACCCCTCCCATCTCTCTTATCTTTTCAGCTAAAGGAATTACACGTCTAATCAGACAACCTTTGAAGCACCATGGAAAAGCGACCAGAAACGTACACATACAAATTATTACCATCAAACTCTGCTTCTGAGTTTCCTCTGACC
>NW_011441081.1:0-1193 GCF_000754665.1 Bison bison bison | reverse complement strand
AATTCTGTAAAGCAATTATCCTTCAATAAAAAATAAATTAATTAAAAAAAAAAAAAAAGAAAGAGAAAACTGCAAGAGGAAGTAGACAAAATACAGCTTCATAAAGGGGAAATGCAATTACAAATAATAATATTTAGAAACTTTTTAGCCTCAGCATAATGGAAGTTCTTACCTCAATTTCCAGAGATAGAGTAGGGGAGTATTGCCACTGTAGGTGTCCAAGCAGAGCCTTTTTTTTTCTGCTTCCCTAATTACCACCTGTTCTCTGGACTCAGCTTACCATTCTCTTCATACAGCATTGCCTGAACTCCCACTCTGCTTGGATCCTTCTCCTAATTGCTTAATAATAATAATATGTTATGCTGTTTATAACATTTATTATATTGTCTGTTTACTTGTATGCTTCCCCCATGAGACAATGATTTTTCAATACTAGTATCTGACTTTGTTGTAAATATGAAGAAACATGCACTTAAAGGGTTCCTAAATAACTGTTGAGAATCTACAATGAGTTAATGATGTCTCAGCAAGAAACAGCTTCTTCCCTTCTCTTTAGGAGTTCGTATAGTTCATATTGATCAGGTTTAATACCATATATGTGGATCTTGCCCACTGAGTGCATATGGCGCCACCTCTTACTGATAACACTGATGAAGACACTGCCCACATAACAAGAAAGTTATGTCTCCACAAAACAAGTGCTATGGCCTTAACAAAGTGATTAACATTTAAAATGCACTTGGTAAACAAAAATATGAATCCCTCTCAAATATCTGTACATCTTTTGAATAGGCTTTGAAATATGCTAAATTTTCTGAATAACAGTTGCCTCCTCCCACGGATAAGAACACAAGCCTTTTCCTCTCCAAGCATCACACTCCTGACTATTGATGTAGCTGCCAACTTAGATGTTCAGTCGATTCCAAAGTAAGCTCTCAAAACTATTCCTCCCTTGATCTTTACATTTTAGTAAAAGCCACAGCTCCAAGAAGTCTTTCTTGATTCTTCATTTGATCTGCATTTGATATTTCCTGCATTTGATCTACCAGCAACTCCTGTGACTACTCTCTCCATATGTCATGGGTGCATCCTCCTTTGCTTTCTGAAGTTGCCACTGCAGACCAAGTCACCATCATCTCTCACTACTTTAACTTCCATGACCTCAGACTAAACGTAAATTCTTATATATTTTT